>NC_056745.1:344423158-344508158 GCF_019279795.1 Protopterus annectens | reverse complement strand
CCTGCTGTCCCTCCACCACATGTTGCAGGTGTCCCATCACGTGTCACTCGGAGAATGTTTAGAGCTGCCATGGAGGCTGTGACACCCCTGCACTGGCCCAGTAATCAAAGAGCCTCAGTTCTCACCACTGGCAACAGCCAGGGGATGTACACACTGGGAGGATGACAAGTATACACACACAGTAAAGTGCAATTTGCCTTAAGAGCACACAGAGATCACAGTTAATCTGGGGCTGGTTTTTCCCTTTTCTTCAGATCCCCAATAAGACTCCCCACTGGCACAGCTATAAGGTTAAGATCTCAGCTGAGGGGCCAAGCCAAGACCTCCAGCATCCTCTCTGTCCAACCAGTGCTTCATGTCCCTGCCCAAGTAGCTAACACACACACACACTTTGAGATTTGGTTTATATACAAACACACACAAACACACCTGAGGAAGGCTGGCACAGGTTTACTATCTATGTACCCTTCTGCCCAGACTATAAGGTAGTTTCCACTGCCACCAACCCCTACTTATCAGCTACTATAAGGCCCTTACAAAGGGTGTCCAATCATACTGTGTAATGTTACTATTATCCAAATGGTAGTCTGACCAAGACGTGCAAGGCTATTTAGGAGTGCCCTGTATAGTGTCACCAAATAAATATGCAAGTGCTCTAAGAGCTTAAATATATCTCACAAATATCAGCCACAAAGATAGGTTTCAATATATTTAATAATAAATAATAAAAGAACAAGACAATACTCAGTACATCAACACACTAACTTGAGAATTCAAAATCACAGGAAATATTTTAAAACAACATTGCAGGACAGTCTCAAATAAATATAGAAAATATCTAAACTAATCTTCACTATATTCCTAACTATATCTAAAAGAAATCACTGTACCCTAGTTATTTACTATTAGCAAGGCAAATGTAGATAGTGATGATGAGTGGATATTCTTGCTAGGTCTAAGACAAAATACAAAATGCATAGTCTCTCTCTCTCAGAGAGTTCCCAAATTAATATCAAATATTACTGCTGGGTTAGCTTGGATGACATCACTTTTATCACCTGGCTTAAGTTCCCAAGATAAACCAGAAATTAACAGAATTTCACATCTCTGTGTTAAAAATACATATCTCTCAAATGTTTGCTCAGAAATGAAAGTCATAAAACAATAAAACACTTTCAAAACAATGCAGAAGGCACCCTAGTTCTAGATATCCTGTCTCCTTGCTGATTTGAAACTAACTTTATAGCACAATCATAAATCAGTCCAATTTCAACTTATTTTCTTAAAGTTTTATAAGTTAACTCTGTATGTTCCAGTTTCTACAATTAAAACATACAGTTGTACATGTATATAGTTTATATACATTTCTGTCTTTTCCAGTAGGGTACACTGTGGATACATCTTAGCTCAGTACATAACATACAGTTCTGTATAAATCATATCAATATTCACAAATGACATAGAATTATTTACAAAATTACTGATAGCTGGGCTTGCAGTATGACAGAGGTACAGGTAAGTTCGGAAAGGTACACCCATAGAATGCTCAGGGTTATGGATGCAGCATAGTCTGATATCTGTGACTGCCTCCATCATGTTGCTGATACCCTGGAATTGTTGACTGACAGTGGAAAGACGTTGGTCCCAGATAGACTACACCGTATCAGTCTTGGAACACATGGTGTCTGTAATGGAACGTCATGGAGTTGAGTGTCGGCCTTGTGGATGTAGGTCAGCAACTATATCTGCTGAGAGTCAACGTGGCCATGCACATTCATGCTCCCATAGTAGCACTACATCCAGCACTACATAGGGGAGTGTGCTATCCCCGCCAAGACATGGCAGACTATGGGCTTGTGGTCCTGGGCATTTCCATGGAGGACACGTTCCCAGCAGACGGCAGTCACCCTCAGATAGTAGTACAGTGTCTGACCTTGGGTGTAGGGGTGCCAGAGCAACTCCTGGCAGAGCCAGTTCACATGTATGGGGGTAGAGATGATGAACTGTCAGCTCTACCATGCACTCCTCACAGTCGTCCAACATACAGAAATGTAGGGCTAGCACTGAGCTTGGTTGTGTGCATGCATACACTCACACACCACTGTGAAAATCATGTCACCTACAGACACACATACCACATCTCCATGCTCTATCTTGCCTGCTTCCGTTCCTGACTCACACACACGGATGTCAACCTCTTCTGTTAGTCTAGGCCTCCTACACCCCCACACAACACCCTATGCAAGTGATGATACCTGTGCCACATCCTTTCTTATGGATTCAGGGAAATAAAGTTATGTGTCTGATACACTTGGTGATTATCTACATCACTATGACCTATCATTCATTGTGTGTTTGTGCATGCTACTTGTACTGCTCATTTACAGATATTGCACAATGCCTTTTGGAATGAGCCTAGATTCGTATCATGTAGTTATGTTACCATGGATGCTGTAGAAGTGGCTTTGTGGTCACACAATGAAAGGTATCTCATGGAAATGCCTATGATTCTCTTTCAGGATTATGTAGGACACAGCTATGCTCACACATGTGCAATTAAACCATCAATGTCAGAGGACAGGATTGAATGTCAACACAGAAGAAAATATCATCAGAAAGGTAAGAAACTATAGGTTATATGTGACATGGGTTCATATGTGTGTACTAGGCTCATGAACACAAGGGCTTATTGAAGCCTAGCCATGCATCCCTAAATTGTGACAAGGTCTGATACCCTGGAAGAGTGTAAGCAGGATTTTGGGTGCTTAAACATGTACAGGCCAGGGTTTGGGAGATGATCACATTGCACTTCTTCCATGTCCATTACAGACATTGCTACTAAACCATCTAAGATTGTCCTGTTCCCCGTCAATGTGTAACTTGCACATGACTTCCATTAGGGCGGAACTGCATTTCACATGGATAGGGAGCCTGTTTCATATAGGGTGTAGTCTCTGGGATATATATCTGTCTCCTCAGCATTTCCCATTTATACCACAGGCAAGGTGTAAGTCTTGGAAACTGGTAATTCTGGTGCTAGATGTGGTGTGGATATGCAGAGGTCCACAGAGGGGTCTGAAACCACACTGTATGTCAGCCATTCACCTCCCCTCCAAAGCATGTAGGAGACAGACTACACAGATAGAGCCTTAACGCAGCCTCCATATGACATGTTACATACAACATGTAGTGGTTTACTGGGAACCTCTGTGGTTGTTACAGTCGATGAATATGCCTGGTTGGTAACATTTTGATGGAGCCATTGCACTCAATGATAGGTCTGATGAATGCTAAACACAGTGGAACAATGACTTCCTTGGATTTACCTGCCCTTCCTTGTTTTACAGGTTGCACTACATGGAATGCTTTACCCAATATTACTGAGATGTTTCAGTTAAATGCTACATCAGTATCAATGTGTTCATAAATCCCTGACTACTGGGTCAAGTGTAGGCATCGTGCTGTCTGTGCAATAGTTGCAATGGCTGGAGCACTCCCCAAAGGATAGTGTTGCGCAATTTTTGACATTTACTGTTGGTCCATGGCTCTGACAGCAACTGTATGTTTGTGTTGACCCCTCCTGGATAGCATTTGTGTCTGTGTGGGATCCAATGACAGCTCCTAATTTGCAGTCGTCAGAAATTTAGTCAGCCACAGACCACTGACAGTGAGAGCCTGCAGAGAAGTTATTGCCTAAAAGGAGCAGTGAGAGAAATGATTGTGAGGGAGTCCACCAGTGACTGGCCTCATTGTAGAGGGGGACTCCTCATTGCAAATGTCATGGATCCTGTCAGTCAGCCATCTGGCTATCCACCAGCTGACATACTAATTTGTACCTAACCTCCTGGGTTTGTCAAACATGAAATGCTTGTCAGGCCATGGTAGGTGGCATGACTCATGGTTCCCTCATCCATTAATGTGGTAACCTTATCAAATAGGTCTACCAAGTAGGGTAGCCATGATCTGGGCATGAGTAAACCAAACTGTGTCTGGTCCAATGTTTGTGGGTGTACTACATCTCTATTGATCATGTAACAGTGTCTGTAGATGGGCCCCCTTTGTGCAGAGGGATGACTGTTGCTGTACTCCATTTGCAAGGCACAATGACGGTTTGGTGGCTATAGTGGAATACTAAATCCAGATGTCCTGAAAGGTCATGTGTACAACTCCCTGTTGCAGTTATTTCCATCATGGTTTCCAAAATAAATGTAATGCAAGGTGTCTGACTTTGTAGAGAGCACTGCCAAACATTGTAGGGGAAACTATGTACACCCTGTAAACTTAAGGATGGAGAATGTAGACAGTTTTCTGATGTTAGAAAGTAATGAACCATTGCCTCTTGAAAACAAAGACTTACCTTGTGATGACTGATGAAAAGAGGGGAGTAACCTGAATTCCTGCTGCCTGGCTACTACTACTGCAGGTCTCACCATGGCATCACTCTGTTGGAATACAAAGTTCCTATTCTCTGTCTATCACCAAAAACAAAACATTACCACCAAGCTCAAGATATAAAGCAGGCCACAGCCTGTTTGTTGACCCACACACTTGTTCCAAATAATGCAAGCATCTGCAGGCTTGTGGTAGCCTTCAGCAGGTAGATGCCTTGATAGGCAACCAGACCAGTCATTTGTATTTTGCACGTATTATGATTTTGGTTCTAAGATTCATAGGATTTCACTGGGTACTGACCTGTTTTATACTGTTTCAACTGCATTTTTTATTGCTAGATAGTGTTTCATTACTGTAATTGCATTTTACTGAATTACGTAACTGTAAACTGCTTTTTCATACTGAGAGTTGTATTTTCTTTTTGTGAGTGGTCTATCTGTGCTTTTCTGTGCATTTTTTGTGAGTTGTGAGGTTTCTGTATTCTAGTCAGGTAGCATAGTCTGGACAGAGGCCTGCTGTTATCCAGACCTGGCCGTGTTGTTTGTTGAGTTTCCTGTGTTTCTGGCAGCCATCTTCTGCTGATAGTGTCTTGTCTTCTCTGTAAGTGAGGGTAACAGGGTTGCCTGACCTTCTCTAGCATGAGTGATTGGGTGAAAGAGCAGGGGCTAGCAGGATTGGGTAGTAACTTGAGCTTCTAGATTATTCCATCTTCTCTGGTATTTAAACTCTATGTCTGCAGGGGGCTGTGCTTGTTTTTACCAGGCTGTGGAGTGGTGATTCATCACTGGGACAAAGTAGAAATTCCCTACGATTCCAAGAGCTGAATAAGTTATTTCTTACATTTATTTCATTAAATTGTACTTCTTAATGGCTATAATTGTGCTATACAGCTAATCTACTACATTTTGCACTGTTATAAAGCTTTTTTTACTGTTTCACTGCATTTGTGTACTGTTTTATACTGTTTTAACTTTATTTTTCATTGCTAGATAGTGTTTTACTACTGTAATTGCATTTTTTACTGAATTACTTAACTGTAAACTGCTTTTTCATACTGAGGTTCTAGGTTCATAGGTAGGTGCTAGGCTATTGGCCCTAGGACCTATATAAGCCTAACCAAAAAGGTACCCTGGCTTTCGCCACCCAAGAAAATTATTTACCTGTGTCCCTGTCGAGCATAGCCACATAAGTGATCCCTGGGGAGAATTTCCTATTTCCCATCCAACCATCAATATTTTTCTTGAAGAGTGCTAATGAGGAGCTTTGATATTGATAGGTAGTTTGTTACAGAGTATGGAAAGTCTCTGAGACATGAATCTATCCCTACAGCACATTCTGTTTATTGTAGTGACAAGGTTTAGGTCCCTAGAGCATGTAGTTTGGAGGGATTGGGATTTCTTTAAGTGGAGCATGTCCAACAGCTCTGGATTTGACATAGCTTTGTATGTTAGGCAGAGATTGCCTCTCAGTAGGCGATATGCGATGGAGTAAAGCTGGAGTTTTTTGAGACAGTCTGTGTAGGGCATCTGTTTGAGGCCAGTAATCCTCTTTGTGAGGTATTTCTGCGGCCTTTCCAGTTGTTGTAGATGTCTTGTGAGGTACATACCAAAAGGGGCGTTGTATTCTATTATGGGTCTAATGAGTGATGAGTAGAGGGGAACAATGACCTCTTTTTTTCCTGGATGAGAAACCTTTTGTGATGAGGTGTGCCACATAGAAGGATTTCCTGACTACTGTGGCGATGTGATTATCAAAGGCGAGACTACTGTCCACCTGTGTCCCAAGATCTCTTATCACACTTTCAGTGTTAAGTAGACTGCTGCCTATGTGCTAGTTCATGGGTACAGAGATTTTAACAAAAGGGATGACAAGTGCACTTTTTGGCATTGAGCTTGAGGCCATGGCTTTGACATCAGGCATCTGTCTCAGTGAGGCCCTTTTGTCGGATGTCCACATTGTTAGGAGTTTCGACTATGGCTCCTAGTTTGCAGTCATCTGCGAACTTCATTAGCCAAAGACCTTCTGTGTTAGCCTGTACTTCAGAGAAGTAGATACCAAACAGGAGAGGACCCAGGACTGAACCCTGTGGTACTCCACTTGTCAATGGTCTGAAGTCGGACTTGAAGTCTGCTACTTTCACAGTGTGGGTTCTGTCAGTGAGCCGTTTGGCAACCCATCTTGTGACATAGGGATTTATGCCTAGTTTAGTGAGTTTATCTATAATTCCAGAGTGGGTGATGGTGTTGAAAGCCTTGGCGAGATCTAGATAGGCTGTGTGAACCATATTACCCTCATCTACAGCTTTGGTGACTGCTTCAAAGGAGTCTATCAGGTTTAGGAGACATGATCTGCCTTTTACAAACCCGAACTGGGTGGGGTTCAGAGTTTGGAGATTACCAATCTCTTTGTTTATAAGTTCCATGATGATACATTGCATGGCCTTGCAGACCAGGCTCATCAGGCTAATGGGAGCGGTAGTTCCTGGGGTCTGTGGTGGCTCCCCATTTGTGGAGTGGGATGACTGTTGCTGTGTGCCATTCAGTGGGCACAAAGCCTGAGGTGAGGCAATGATTGAACATGGCACTTAGGTGGGGTGCCAGTTCTTTCTGTAGTTTGTGTAGAACGCAGCCTGGGATGTTGTCAGGCCCCATAGATGCTGTGTTCTTGGCTTTGGAGTGTGTGGTTTTTACCTATGCAGCCATGATTACAGGAACTTTGCATTCTTCCGGTATAGAGATGGGCCCTTTAGGAGGTGAGGGGGGGTAAAGTTAGCACTGAACCTATTTGCCAGGATGTTGTCAATATCAGTTGGTTTTGTATATTTAGTGCCATTGTGCTGTAACTCAGAGCAGATCTGAGTGTTGCCATTGAGATTCTTGACATAGCTGTAGAATGATTTGTGGTTGTCTTTAGAAACAGTGGCGATTTTGTTTTCGTAACTAGCTTTGGAGGATTTTATGAGGGACCTCAGCTTCTTACTCAGGCTGACCAGGGAGTTCCTCAAATCATGGGATTTTAGTCTTTTTTTGCAGCAGTTTCTTGTTTTCTGTTGTAGAGTTTGTTTATGGCAGGGGACCACCAGATTGGCTTCCTTTTTTTGAAGCATAGTATCTTGGTTCTGTTAGGGATAGCACAATCCATGCACTCGTGTAAGTGCCTATAAAGTGCATTTGTGTAGGATTCAGCAGTCGTACCTCTATTGTCTGTCTGCATGGGTGTCGTGAAGTTTGTCACTTCTGTCTTAAGAAGTGTGAAGTTGGCTTTGGAGACATTTTTTACAGTGGTTTCCCTAATGGAAGGTGGGGGTGGGATGTGGATGACTAGGGTGATTAGCTTGTGGTTGGATCTGACCAACAAGAAATTGACTTTTGGTGTAGAACACCGGTCCCCCATGTTGGTAATGTCCAGGTCTAGGATACTGCTGCCCCTGGTGGGCGTGTGGATAAGTTGATCTAAGGGGTTGGAATTTATGAATTCCAGAAAATGTTGAGCAAAAGAGTTGGTACATAAGTAGTTTTCCCAGTTAATGGTGGGGTAGTTGAAATCGGCCATTATTAGGGTGTTAGGTTGTACCCTAATATTTTCCAGTGTATCAAGAAATGAAGAGTGGGACTCCTGGGGCATGGTGGGGGATCTGTAGCAAGCTACAATTTGGATTGTGGTCTTGCCCAGAGTTAGTTGCACTTGGATAATCTCGGATGCATTATGCTGAGCAACTAGCCTGGAGTTGTAGATATCCTTAATGAATATGGACATGCCTCCACCTTTAGTGTTTCAGTCCAGTTAAGGTGGCCAAAAGGTGTGGTATGAATTATAGCCTTGTAATGCAGGGTGCTCTCTGGAGCATTGAACCAGGTCTCTGTCACTGCACAGATGTCAATGTTCTCCAATTTAAGGAGTGCCTCAAGTGAGTGCATTTTGAGGTTTAGACTTCTAGAATTGAGTAGCATTACCCTCAGATTTTGTTTGCTTGTACCTGTTATAGTGGAGAATTTGTCATTTGAACCTTGCCTAAAAAAGGCACTATAGGGATAGCAAGAGCCTTAGCCAGTATCCGGATCCCAAGGGTGACAGGTGCAGGCCATCTCTGGCAACACATCATGGTCTGTCGATCATGTTATCCCAGGAAGACAGATACTGGATCCCTTTAGAATGACACCAGAAGTTTAGCCAATTGTTGAAGCCAATCATTTTGTCCTTGTACTGTGGTATCATTCTGGGTGATGGCAGGAAGCTACTCAGGGCTAGGGTCATACCTGCCTGGGCTACAGGATCGGAGAGCTCCTCCATGTCTCTTTTCATGTAGTCCAGGGAGGTGCATCTCAGGTCATTCACACCAACATGGACAATGACAGAGTCATATTTGTACTTGTTGTGGAGTGACCTGAGTGCATGCGTTATGTGGTGGATCCTGGCACCCGACAGGCAGCTGACAGTAATTTTCTCCTTGTTTAGCCTGGTGAGTTGAACTATAGAGTCATCTATGACTAGAGTGTTGGGTATGTTGTTATGCCTTATAGGCAGAAGTTGAGTAGCACACTGAGTTTGTGGGTTATGTGTCATTTGGGTTGTGTTGGGGGGTGGAGTTTGCTTGCATTTCTGCTTTGGAGGTCTCTGTTGTTTGGGCAGATTTTTATTGAGAGCCTCCGTTAATTTAGGTGTGTGTTTTGTGGTTCTATGTGTGTGTTTTGGTGGTATAGGTTTTGAGGGACTATGTGATGAGTGTGGTGTGGTGCAAGTGTTTACCCTCTCCTCTTGACTGTATAGTCCAGTCTTGAGTGAAGAGTGCTTTGCTTCCAGTTTGGCTATATAAGCGCATCTCTTACAGGTTGTAGTGTTGGGTGGTAGGAGGAGAGGGTTGTCTGTGTACATGAGGCAACTGCTGCATTGTCCCAAGATGCCCAGATTCATTAGATAGACAGGAGAAAACACAGGGAGCTGACCCATAGACATGCCTGGATAGGTGTTTATTTATTAAGTACTAAAAACTGTTTTCCTCTAGACACGTGAGGAAAGTTGAGTGCTGTAGTAATTTATAGCTTATTTAGCACTTACGAATTCTGAGCAAGTGCTGAGCTAAAAGAAACCGATTTGAGTACTAAAACTAAAAAATTTACTAGTTCTCAGGGAAAATTTGAAGAGCAGACTTTATGTCGCCAGGAATAGTTTAACCCTAGCTAAGAGACGGTGCTTAAAGTGTATTTAATTTTTTTTTAATATAGCAGTAGCAAATGAGCAAACTGATTTAAACAAATTAACCAATTAACGAATAAAAAGCTAAAAATGGAGCCCCGTTCCAGCAGTCTTCGATCAGACAAGTTCTAACTGCACACTCCTGCTATTAGGGTGCAGGGGAACCTTCTCCAAAAAATGATGGCCTGGATTAGTGCTCAAGTTAAACAAACAAAGCTAGAGTCAGCAGGTCTGAATCTAGTCTATGCTACAGCAAACAAGGCGTACCAATTTCAGAAAGAAACAGTTCAAATAAGCATGCAAAATAATCCTTTAACCAGAAACACCCAGCTCAGAAGGGTAAAATCTACACTCTCCTCCCACAAGAGTGCAGGCCACAACTTCTTAATGTAAAATAATGGAGAGTTATATTTTCCTGTTTGTGAGTAGCTAGTAGCTGTAGTGTAGTTCCCCACCTCACTCCCTGCTGGTGTCTTGTTCTTATACTTAGTGGCTTTGCAGATGTCTGCCCCTACTGTAAATTTGATCAGGGAGACTCCTCCCAGTCTAGTTGCATTAGCTAATTCTATCTAATACAGACAGAACATCTCTCCTTTTCCACTTTATAAAAAAAAACACTTTGCTAGAATCTACTATTGCTTTAATCTCCTTGTGTTCTGACTGAGTGTGCTTCTCAAACAATCTGGAAATATAAAGTTAAGTATATTTTTTAGTACTTTTTAACTGTTTAGAGTTTTGCACTGTCTTAATTTTTGCTTGACTGAATTATTTATACATTTGCTGGTATTTTTTTTCTGATACTCTAAGTGCCTCCATTTTGATTTTTCCTAATTTACTGCTTTCTGCACATTTTTAGTCATTTTTAATTTAATTGCATTTATTTAAACTGTATTTGCTTTAATATTGTTACACACTCGTGTGCTAACTTGCACTGCATTTTAATTGTTTTACTGCTGTTTTAGCTGCTTTTCTGTAAAAAAAAAAAAAAAAGGTTCTAAGCTTGTTTCCCACCTTTTCTATAACTAGTGTAGTCCAGATACAGATTTTCTGTATCCAGGACTGTTCATAGGTTTCTAAGCCCCCAAGCCTTTCTGTGTTGGAGGGAAGCCTTCTAGCTTATCAGTGGGAGTGGTAAGCACTAGGTAGCCTATCTACCACAAGAGGAGTCATTTCTGGCCCAAAAATTGTAGCTTATTGAAAGTTTGTGGAGTTTTTCCATCCCTTTCAACTTTCTGGTTTAAAAGCCCATGTTTGCATGGGTTTGCGCTTGTTTAAGCATCGCTCAGAGGCGCTGAGCTGAGGTAAACTATTACTGGTGCAAGAAAGTCTGCTGTTCGGTTTTTCCCTTAGATCTTGTTAGTTCTTTCACTCTTCAAATACCTAATCACCTTGCACTTCAACAGGTTTTTGTAGTAATTATTACAGAACACCTAAGAGCCATCAGCACTAGTCATTCTTCATGGATAAAGCTCCAGTACTTAGTAGTTATGACCACCCCTCCTGGCATGATTAAAGGGCATTTCCCTGTTCTTTCTCCTATTAACCTGGTGCACTTGGGCATTCTGAGGCAATGTAGCAACTGCCTCTTGTACACAGACAACCCTCTCCTCTTACCTCCCAACACTCAGACCTGTGAGAGATAGACTTATATCACCAAATTGGAAGCTATGCACTCTCCAGCCAAGACCGGACTAGCTAGTCAAGAGGAGAATGTCAACACGTGCACCACACCACATGGAACACATATCCCTCCATAACACCCACTATCACAGCTCTCACATAAAAACACACACCACACGTCCACCTTCATGGAGGCACTCAGTAGAAATTTATCCAAACAGCAGAGACCTCCAAGACTGAAATGCACTTGACCACCACAACACAGCACAAACCACAGGATACATAGCTCACCTCCGCAGTGTGCCCCTCAACCTAAGCACCTAAGGCTAAACACCTTGCCCAATACACTAATCATAGGTGACTCAATAGTGAGGCACACAGATGTCCCACTCACCAGGTTAAATAAGAAGAAGGTAACAGTCAGCTGTCTATCAGGTGCCAGAATCCGCCACATAACACACACACTCAGGTCACTCCACAACTAGTACAAGTGCAACTCTGTCATTGTCCATGTGGGTGTGAATGATGTGAGATGCACCTCCCTGGACAACATGAAAAGAGACATGCTGGAGCTCTCAAATTATGTGGCCCAGGCAGGTATAGTTTCTGATGTCATTCTAAGGGGATCCAGTATCTGTCTGCTTGGGATGACATGATTGACAGACCCCGATGCTTTGCCAGAGATGGCCTGCATCTGTCACCCCTGGTTTTCCAGGTACTGGCTAAGCCTCTTGCCACCCCATATAGTGCCTTTTTAAGGCAGTGTTCCAAAGACCAAATTACCACCGTAACAGCTATGAATAAATGCAATCTGAGGGTCATACCGCTCAATGCTAGAAGTCTAAATCTCAAGATGCACTTGCTTGAAGCACTCCTCAAAATGGAGAACATCGACATTTGTGCTGTAACGTTGACCTAGTTTAAAGCAGCAGAAAGCACCCCTACACCACCAGGCTATAACTCATTCCACACCATTTGGCCTGAAACATGCAACAAAGCTCAAAAGGTGGTGGTGTCTCCATATTCATAAAGGATATGCACACCTTCAGACTAGTAGCCCAGCATAATTCATCTGAGATACTTCAGGTACAACTAACATTGTGTAAGACTGCGATCCAGGTCATAGCCTGCTATAAGTCCCCAGCCATGTCCCTAGTCTCTCACTCCACATTCCTAAGCACCCTGGAATCTATCAAGGTCCAAGCCAACACTCTCACAGTAAGAGACTTCAACTTCCCCTCCATTAACTGGGAAAACTACTCACACAACAATGCACTGGCCCAACGCTTCCTGGAATTCGTCAATTCCAATGCTCTGGACCAGCTCATTCTTACTCCCACTAGAGGAAGCAACATCCTTGACCTGGTTATTACCAACATGGGCAACCGTTGCTTTACACCAATAGCCAATTCCTCCCTGGTTAGATTCAACCACAAACTAATCACCATGGAAATCCACAGCTCACCCACACCCCCCGCAAAGGTATCCACCATAAAAAACTTCTCCAAAACTGACTTTGGACTCCTAAAACCAGAGGTGGCTAACTTCATAGAACCCACGCCAATGGAAAATAGATGCACGACTGCTGAATCATACACCAATGCACTGTATGAACATGTACATAAATGCATGGAACTAGCCATACCCAACAGAAGCAAGACGCTCTCCTCCAAAAAAAGGAATTCAGTCTGGTGGTTCCTTGCCATTAATAAACTCTACAACAGAAGGAAGAAACTGTTGCAGAAAAAGATGAAGCCCCAAGACTGGAAAAATTCCCTTAATAGCCTCAACAAAAAGTTGAGATCCCTCATCAAAACCCCCAAACCGAGCTATGAAGGCAGAATTGCGGCAGACACTAAAAACAACCACAAAGTCTTCTTTAGTTACATCAAGAATCTCCATGGCAATATCCAGATTCACTTTGAGTTACTGCAGAATGGTACCCCCTATACTGAGCCAACAGATATTGCCAACATACTGGCTGACAGATTCAGTGCCAACTTCACCCTTCGCTCCCCCCAAAGGACCAATCTCAATTCCGGAAAAATGCCAGGCACCTTGCATTACTGCCACAAAGGTTAAAGCTGCATTGTCTAAGGCAAAGAATACAGCTTCCATGGGACCCGACAATATCCCTGGCCATGGTCTACATGAATTACAAAGTGAACTGGCACCATATTTGTGTGCTCTGTTCACTCGCAGCCTCACCTCAGGCTTTTTCCCTACCGAATGATGCACTGCTAGAGTCATCCCTCTCCAAAAGGAGGAGCAACTACAGACCCTGGAAATTATTTCCCCATTGGCCTGATGTCTGATATGTAAGGTTATGGAGAGCATCATCATGGACCTAATTAATAAAGATATAGGGAATTCTCTAAACTCTAGATCCTATGGAATTTGTTTTGTGAAAGGTAGATCATGCCTGCTCAACCTGGTTGACTTCTTTGAGTCAGTCACCAGAGCGGTGGATGAAGGTAAGGCAGTTCATACAGCCTACCTTGATCTGGCCAAGGCCTTTGATACCATTCCTCAGTCAGGAATTATTGATAAAATTCATCAAACTAGGCATCAACCCCTATAATGTTAGATGGATTG
Organism: Protopterus annectens; assembly: GCF_019279795.1. Taxonomy (NCBI): domain Eukaryota; kingdom Metazoa; phylum Chordata; order Ceratodontiformes; family Protopteridae; genus Protopterus; species Protopterus annectens. The sequence goes on along the minus strand of NC_056745.1, from coordinate 344,494,358 downwards.
CAAATTGGCTTACAGAGAGAACACACAGTGTGAAAGCAGTGGACTCCAAGTCAGACTGATGACCAGTCACAAGTGGGGTCCCATAAGGATCGGTCCTGGGTCCTCTCCTGTTTGGCATCTACTTCTCAGAAGTCCAGGCCAACATGGAGGGACACTAGCTGACCAAATTCACAGATGACTACAACCTAGGAGCCATTATTACCTCCCCAAGTGATGTAGACAGCCTACAGAAAAGCCTCACTGAGATCAGTGACTGAAGTTGTAACCATGGCATTAAGCTTAATGCCAGAAAATGCTTTGTCATTCCCTTTGGGAAAAACTCAGTCCCCACTAATTACCGCATTGATGGGAGCCCACTGAACACTGAAGGCATTATAAGAGATCTGGGTACACAGGTTGACAGCAAATTCTCCTTCGACCATCACATTGCCACTGTGGTCAGAAAGTTCTTCTATGTGGCACATCTCATTACCAAGTGTTTTGCATCCAGGAAGAATGAGGTCATAATTTCTCTCTACTCTTCCCTCATTACACCAATCATAGAGTATAATGCCCCATTTGGCATGTACCTCACTAGACACCTGCAACAGCTGGAGAGGCCACAAAAGTACCTCACAAAGAGGATCCTAGGCCTTAAACACATGTCCTACACAGACAAACTCAAAAACTCCCAGCTATTCTGTCTCACATCGTCTATTAAGAGGCGATCTATGCTTGACTTACAAAGCCATGTCTGACCCAGCTCTGTTAGAAATGCTACATCTAAAGAAATCTCAATCCCTCCGTACCACATGCTCCAGAGACCTCAACCTCATTACCACAATCAACAGAACATGCTGGAGGGACAGGTTCATAACCCAGAGACTGCCCATGCTCTGGAATAGACTTCCCATACATGTCAAGCACATCATATTTCAAGAGAATTCTTGATGAGTGGATGGGAAATAGAAAGTTCACCCTGGGGATCACTCCAGTGGCTCTATTTGATAGAGGCACTGGGAACTAACAATGGGCAGCACAATGCCAGCACACTTCTATGGACTAGGCTTGTAAATGCCCCAGGGCTAATAGCCTAGTATACACCTATGAACCTATGTTGATTAGAAGCACAGCCATAGCATCACAATATAACGTATGTCAGGTGGCATACATGTCCAAGGTTGATGTGGCAAACTGCACAGCGGCCGTTCTCCATATTTGGTGGCAGTATCATAGCAAGTCATGCAGCCTGGCCTTCAACAGCATCATAGTGGTGATTTGCGTGACATGGATGTGAGACCTACTGCAGAGGGGAGGGGCACCTTTGGGCAATGTAGCTGTTCCCACCACATGTCCTAGTTATGTAATACTGTACATATATGTTCCAGGAATGCAACACTGTGTCCACATGATGTCACAACTCATCCATTACCTCATGAAACACTTTGATGTTCCAGTCACCAGGCTATATAAGGGGAAGGTCACAACCACCTATATGTCAGATGCATATTACACATGCACTCAAGTCTGTCAACAGCAGGTAGTCGGCTGATGCCTTTATACCCGAAGAACTGCCGCTATGACGTCGGGTGAAGTGCGACACCAGCCGAGGCCAGACACAGACTTTGGAATCCGGCCGACCGAAGGGCTGCCTGACGACAGGACAACCCATTTGTAAGGACTGCAGATGCATCCTTGAAGGACATCATGGTTGATGTTAATACTTGGCTTAGAGTCTGGTGTCATTTGAAGGAGCTCCACTATCTGTCACCCTGACATGACATGATCAACTGACCTTGATGCTTTGTCTGACATGGCCTTCATGTGTCACTCTTGCAATTTTGGGTATTGACCAAGGCTCTCAACTCCCCCATAGTGCCCTTTTTAGTTGGTTCCCATAGCTGTCAACCTTCCATGTCCAAAATGAGGAACACTAGCCCTCATAATGTGGAACAAATGGGCAAAATGTGGAACACATACTAATGGCTTACTAACAACTTCAACTAGGAAGGTCATAGGATAGTTAAAATATGCTGGTTTTACTTATAAAGAAGATCTTTTAATGGATTAATATGATTCATTTCTATTTACAATGAATTTCACTTAAAAAAATTCCTAACATTGAATGTGTGACAGAGTCTTTCAATGTGGAACATTGAGGAACTTCGAGGAACATGAACTTTTTAAGACCCCAAATGAGGTACATTCCTCGTAATGAGGTACACTTGAGAGGTATGGCACTGGTTCCCAGGGTGTAAATTCTAATGTAAAAAGCCCATCTACAAACAACCTCAAGGTTATGCTGCTACATGCTAGGACTGTGAACACGAGACTCCACTCAGTGGAAGCAGACCTCACCTTGGTAGACTCACACATTAGTGCAGTCACAGACACCTGGTTTAGGGATGTGGATCGCAAGACAGCCATAGGAGTCTACAGCTCCTTCCACATATGCAGACCTCAAACTCATGGCATGCAAGGTAATGGGGTCAGTGTATAAATATTCCTTATGAATACATACACATCCAGCCTGGTTGCACAATATGATTCCCTGGAGACAACTCAGGTGATGTGGCCTTTTTGTAGGCACCTATTCAAGTGCTTGCCAGCTACAGGAGCCCCATCCATGAATTAGGACACCCACTCTGCTTATTTGTACCTACTTGAGTCTATCAACATACATCTGGACACCATTATATTGGGTGATGTTAAGTAACCACCAGCTGGGTATATTAGTCATGTTAAAACTCACTTGCACAAATTTTCCCGACTTCATTAACCACAATGCCCTGGACCAGCTGGTTGACACCCCCACAAGGGGAGCCTACATACTGGAAGGGATGCTTAACGAAATCCAGGACCACTGTAGCACCCCCCACTGTGTGCCCCTCCTTGGTGAAATATGACATCTAATTGGTCACATTCTATGTACATATCACAGCTGACACCCCCCCTTGCAGAAGACATAGTAATACACTTCATCAAAGCAGATTATAACACCTTACGGGATGGTAGCAATAGCTTCACAGCACCTCCCCCCTCAGAAGGAAATATCCACTATGCTGAGCTGTACAGCTATGCTTTATATAAACACCGGCATAACTGCATTTAATTTGCTGTACCTAATAAATGCCACACAAGCTCATTATGGAAGACCATTCCTGCCTGGTGGATGACTGCCATTAACAGGCATTACAATAAGAGGGAGACATTGCTCTTTAGCAGTAGGAGGAAGGGAGCCCCCTGAAATGAAAACACAACGTCATCAGATGTACACACAAATAAGAGTTGTTAATTCCTCCAAAACAAAGTATTGCCCCAAATTAGCCTCCCCCACAAAGTACAACCAGAAGCCATTCTAAACTTACACATATAACCTAAAAGGAAAGGCCCAGTTTAGTGCAAAACTTGAAGTTCCTGATACCACATATACTGGTGCTGTGGACATATCTCTTGGCTGACTGAGTCTGAGAAAACCTCACTCCCCTGTCCCTACCACATGTACACCATGACATACCTTTCACCTGTCCACTACCTTGTATCTCTGAAGAGCATGTCATAACTGGCCCCTCTAAGGACAGAAACACAGCATGTATGGTATTGGATAACATCCCAAGCTGTTCCCTACATGGGCTCCAACATGGAGTTGTTACACCCTTGGACACTCTTCCCAGTCATAGTGTAACCAATGGCTTCATCACAGCTGACTGGAAAGCAGGCACGGTTATTCCATTGCACAGATGTGGTGCACCACTAAACCCATGAACTATATGCATATCAGCCTCATTATCCATATCTGCAAGGCCATGGGGCAAATCATCATGGACATTATCAACTAAGATCTATGTAATGTTCAATTACTTGTCCCTACTTAGTTTGGAGTTGTCAAAGTGACATCATGCCTGTTAATCATGATGGACTTCTTTGAGACAGTCACCAAGGACCTGGCTGATGGGAAATACATGCAAACAGCCTACCTACACTAAGAGAAGGCATTTGACACTATCCCCTATGCAGACATCATCAACAAACACACCCAACCAGGCTTCAACCCATATATCATTACAGGGTTTGTTAACTGCCTCACTGATACAAGTCATATAGTCCAACAGGCGAAGACACATCCAATAGCTGAGCTGTAACCAGTGGTATTCCACAGGCTTCTGTCCTGGGTCATGTACTGTTTGTAATCCATTTTACCAAAACAGAAGCATAACGTAAATGACTATGCCTGACACTGTTTGGTGATACCTACTAACTCTGAGCGGTCATACTATATACATGGTATGGCAACATCCTACATTACGGTATTACATGGACAGATGAATGTTGCCAAACACATGGTCTTAAACTCAATGCAAATATATGTATTATCCTTCATTTGGTAACAGCGATGTTCCTGCTACGTACTACATAAATACGTACATAATGAGGGGTGAGAAACCTGGTGACATGTTGACAGCTACCAAAACTTAGATCACCATGTCTACACAGTAATGAGTAGGTCATTATATCTTGCTCATGTCATATATGAGGGCATTGTCTCCAGTATGAGTAGTTAGTACCTCCATGTACTCTTCCCTCATCAGGGTAATATTTGAGTGTAATACCCTTTTTGTTATGTTACTCACCAAACAGCCATGGCAGTTGGGGAAACCACAAAGGTTCCTCACATGGGAGTCTTCAGCATCTGCCATATGGGGATTGTCTGAATCCACCATCAGTTTCATCTGTGTATCACGCAGAGTACTCAGAGGTGATCTCTGCTTTGCAAGCGAGTCAGTCTGTGACCCTGTTTTACTGGACAAGCTGCACATGTGTAAGTGAAATGGATAGTCAGTTTACTCCCAGTTAATATCTTAAACTGGTATGTGACTTTTATAAAACCTGCTGGAGGGAAACAACTGTCTCCCAGAGGTAAATACACCCGTGGAACACACTTCCACTTCATGTCCAACTGAGCACCTCATTGGCCCTTTACAGATGAAATCTATACAATTGCATGGGTAACCACAATTATACTACATTGGTCCCACCTGTGTACACTCTGGACAGGGGCAATAGGTGTTGAACGTGTTAATAAGGGTAAAAGGTGGCTAGCTGTATAAGGGCCCTAGGTCCATTAGCCTACTGCATTCCAATGATGCAATGATATCATAGGCTGATGTAAAACAATGGCTAACATCCACCCACACTAACCTGGATGCAGTGAGAATATTACTACTATGTGTACAGAACATTGGACAGCACACACATAGCAAGCGGGCTGGAGTGAGATCAAAACCTCTACCTATCTACTCTTACACACTACAGATCATCGCACGTATCGCACTTTCCACACCTTAAGTCTGACTTTAACGTGGCTTTAGGTACTCTTATGGTAGATGAGATCAGCAGGCCTTGTGGAGGAGAAGAGTTCAAAGGCCTGCACCACCCAAAATAGTGCAAAACCCTGCCTCTATTTAAGGCATTGTGGAATACACACAGCAAGTGGGCTGGAGTGAGATTAGAAACCCTACCTATCCAGTCTTATACCCTACAGATCACAGTACTTATCACATGTGCCATAGCTTATGTCTGACTTTGACATGGCTTTAGGTACTCTTATGGTAGATGACATCAGCAAGCCTTGTGGAAGAGAAGACTTTGGAGGCTTGCATCAAGTACAAAGGCCAAAAAGTGCAAAAGCATTGCAGTTTTAAATTTACATTTGTTTGGAAGGCACATACACAACAAATGGGCTGGAGTGAGCTTAGAATCCCTACCTATCTAATCTTACACACTGTAGATCACAATACTTACTGCATGCACCATGGCTTAAGTCTGACTGTGACATCGCATTAGAAATTCTTATGGTAGATGACATCAGCAGGACTTGTGGAGGAGAAGACTATGGAGGCCTGCGTCAAGTGCAAAGACTAAGACCCATTGCAGTTTTACATTTACTTAGAAAAGAGATGTATATACACACAAACTGGCCTAGAGTGAGAGTAGAACCCATATCTATCAATATACACTACAGATCGCAGTACTTTATCGCATTTGCCACAACTTAAGTCTGACATTGCAAATGACTGCAGGTGATGTTATCATAGAGAAAATAAAGAAACCCTATGTTTACAGGATTTTAGGGCTGCATAATCACACGGCTTCATACTGTCCACTGCAGCTAGTAGCCTAACTATGAGACCACTATTTTGTAGCTGGGCTATGTGTCAACAGCCTGTGTTAAGCATATGAGTCTGTTTGCATGTGGATGGACAGGCGTGTGGCAAAGGTATATTTACCCAGGCAAGGAGTGGGCACACAACGTAATACATTACACCAGTTGCACAATTACTGATGTGTTTCTGTTGAAATCAAGCAGACACAGAGGGCTGTGCATGTGGGTGTTCATGCTGGTATATATATATATATATATATATATATATATATATATATATATATATATATATATATATATATGCCTTCACCATATGTGTATGTATTCCTATACCATGTCATAGATTTCAAGGGATCCACATAGTCTGTTAGGTTGACATGGTATGACTGACCACTGTCCAGCTGTTTGCAAGTACACAAGTGTGACTCATGGTTTTGTGTGTGTCACAGTACATGGTGTTCTGCTGTCACATGTGGTATCATTTACACATGCTGTGTGAAGTCCGCCAGAACTGAACACTTCAGACATCCCAATAGTCCTAACATTGCAACACATGTTGGTCTATGCAGTTGCAAATGTCTGTAAGTGCATTATCTACTGTTGAGACTTTCCACGTGTCCCCTCACCCAATGTTTTAAGTGTTGTAGTGCAGCTTTACTATCCATGATCTGTGTATGTAGGGCAATGCAGACATACACATTCACATATATACATACTCTGTTTATAAATCTAGATATATATATATATATAAGATATATGCATTTTTCTACACAAAAGAGTGTGTTTTGCACTCTGCTTAACTGTATGAGCATGCTCAGTGGCATTTTGGCTTGTTTGCACATTGCTTAGTAACTCAAAAATGGGAGGCACACTGGTGACACCTGAGACTTCCTCTTGCATAAACTGACTTCATCCCACACTTAGGTGTACTCCACGCCATGAGTCTGGGATGATTTGGACAACTCCAATCTGGGTCTACCTATACAGCAGTTCCTTGATTTAATAAACAGTTTCAATCACTCTGTACTACATTTCACAGACACCATTCTCTTTCTCTCTTCCAAATGCTATATGCTTAGTTTTTGATATATTTAACAGCATATGATGATCCTGTGGCCAAGCTGTTGTGCAGAAATGCCCAATCTGTAACACATTAAAACAGTATACCCAATTTCAAGCCATCTGCATACAGACTGTAGAACAAGTGTGATGTGAAAGATAGGTCTTCAGACAACTGTAAAGAAATATGAGCCTACTATGGAGCCCTGTGAGACTCCCTGACTATAACCATAAATATTACTGTCCAATTGCTGTATGATACTTGTCATGTCCTATATGTAAGCCAAGCAGCTATCCATCATATTTAGTGTGCATCACTACTACCTAGTTGTTCTGATGTAATGATACGTGTGTTGCGTATGGGTCTGTCAAGTCCACACAAACCACATCACAGCACATTTCTTCATTCACAATTGTTACTATATATTTATACTACATCATGTTACAGGAGGTACTGGATGTGTTTTCTAAATACACAAGCTGATATATGTGTTTATGTCCCAGCATTAACAATTCTGCTAATAAAACAAAACATGCTGGAGGGATAGGTTCCTGACCCAGAGACTCCCCAGACTCTGGAATGGATTGCCCATACACGTCAAGCAGAGTGCCTCTTTGGACCTCTTCAAGAGGAACCTTGACAACTGGATGGGAGAAAGGAAATTCACCCCAGGGATCACGTCAGTCACCCTGCTAGACAGGGGTCCAGGAAAGTAAATAATGTGGGAAGAAATAGCCAGGGAATTGTTATGGCTAGGCTTGTATAGGCCCTAGGGCTTATAGCCTAGTACCAACCTATGAACCTATGAAAATATCAAAACGTAACAATGTACTTATTAAACAGGTCTCAAAACTGTGGCACAGATGCACATATGTAATTAATATGTGAAACAGAATCATAACGTGTAATTAATATGTAAAATATAATCATACCACTATAGCACACACATAGAAAGTTTGTACAAAGACATACATATTGCTACTTCACATGCACAATGATCAGATATGTCAGGATTAGAACCTTACACACCATCACACAACTTACCTGCCTTATTCCTTTCAGCCACAGAAGCTGGTAGGTAAGCAAGGAATTATTCATCACATCACCTGCATAAATATGCACTATGCTATTCTCAATTAAATTAAACATAAAATGTATATTCAGATTGCGCATTACTGTACTGATGCTGTGTGGCATACTACCTGTGTGAAAGGTCATACAGCATAACTTTAGTGTTATGGCAGTTACATGGGTACAGTGCTGTTTTGTGGGTGGGGGAGTAACACACATGTTCTGCCAGGACACACAGTAGTCTGTCAGTCAACCTCCCTTTCCAACATGTCCCTTGAATGATGTACCTGTAGCATGTTGCAGTGGTACTGCATTAATATTCCATGCATGAGGCTTACTGATTGCAAAGGGTGACATGTTAGTGGAATGGTGGATGTTCTGTCTGTCCAAATAGGCCAGTATAGTAGCCTGCATACTGTGCCCGGTCCATTGCTATGATAACCTAACATAATAATCCACTATAATACTGTGTATGTTATGGACTTACCTTGCAAGTGCAGCAGTTGACAAGACTGTATTTCAGGGCTGACTGATACAAGCAGTACACAGCCAATACATGGATAGGTACAGGATGTGTGAGTTGGCTGGCATCACTGTTTACTATCTGTATGTGAGTAGGAGTGAGGTGGCAGTCCCTAGGTTGTCAGTGACTGTAAAAACAGCAGTAGGAGACACCAACACGATATAGGAACTTCACTATTATCAAAATCCAAACATGAAACAGCATGAAAATCCAAAAAACACTTTAATAAGAAATGAATAAGCGCTTTCGCGTAGTGCAAGGCTACGCTTCATCAGATAAATTCACAAAGAATAATACAGACTTAAATACTATCCATTTTGGCGGGATAGTTAACCAATAAATCAATAATTGAATTAGTAAAGTGTATTACAGTCTCTTTGCCTACTAATCAATGATTGCTGCTAAAATGATCAACCTAATAGCTTAAAAAATGATCATAATAAAAAAGAAAAACATTTTCTATAAAAGATATATTATAAAGAATGTATACATAAAACGTCAGTACAAAAATTCTGTACATACAGCATGGTCTCGTAACTCATTCTCCAGAGACTAGAAGCTTAATGCCCCATTTCCATATTAATAATAATCATACAAGCAAAGCAGCTAGCTTCAATAATAAAAACTGAGAAACCGGCAAACCTATACTGAATCAATACATCACACAGATATCAAAGGAGGCACATCCGGAAGTAAACCTAGTCGACACACACTTAAATCACGTCCCATGGAATCCCCTGTTGAATCTGTTTAAATGAAAATTAAGACCGCAGACCCTAAACAGAGGAAACCAAGCTGGCATTGCCAAAACATACAACTCAGTATAGAAACACTGATGTTAAACAACATCTTCCCCAAATGTTGCCTATATAACCATTCAAGTCATAAAGCCATGGTGCAACAAATAAATAAAGTGCACCCATAATACGACTCTTCAAAGATGGAACTTCATAACAGTCCTTTGGTAATCAGAGACATATAGCAACAAATACAAAAGGTTCCGTCGAGAAAGTATATATAAAACTCATTGTATGTATAAAGCAATATAACGAACAATAATCAGACACGTAGAAAAACCACAGAAAAATCTGTTTTATAAACAAGATAAACATACCTATTGTCAAATCCTGTAAGCCCCAGAATATTCCATCCCGACTAAAACCTTCTTACTACATATACCCAATGAATCGATTGAACAAAGTGGACAATCTAGTGGTAGATTAGGAATAATCCACTATAATACTGTGTATGTTATGGACTTACCTTGCAAGTGCAGCAGTTGACAAGACTGTATTTCAGGGCTGACTGATACAAGCAGTACACAGCCAATACATGGATAGGTACAGGATGTGTGAGTTGGCTGGCATCACTGTTTACTATCTGTATGTGAGTAGGAGTGAGGTGGCAGTCCCTAGGTTGTCAGTGACTGTGTTATGCGCTGTCTCTTAGCCAAAGACAGGGCATACTAGGCATGCCTACATCTGCCTACAAGGACATCAGCAGGGAGTTCCTTCCCAAGTCGTCCTGTGACTGTGGCTATGGTGACCTAGGCACTGGTGGGGGCTGTGTATCCCTTTCCTTTGCCAATCCTGCTGCAGCTGTTTCCTCAGGATCAGATTGTGTAGCATAGCACATACTGTGAATATCAGTGCACATATGGCTGGGGTATACTGAGAGGCTCCACCAGAAATACTGAGGCACTGGAACTGTGTTTTCAGAAGTCCAAACACACATTCTGATGTTTCTAGTTTGTGCATGTTCCTCATTATGCCATTCCTCTGTGTATGTAGACAACATGTACCAAAGTGGCTTTGAATATGGAAGTTCCCTGGGGGATAGAAGAAAATTCTCCATTTCACATGGAACTTTTAGATGAATTTGACTGTACTGGTCTTGAACTCAACAATGAGCGAAACATGACAATTTTAAAATAGGAAGTTTCTAAATTACTCTGTTCCATTTCAAGAGACTTAAATTTTGGGGAAGCACAAGCATTCCTTCAATAATGTGTTTAAACAAGTTACTACAAGCATGTTGTCAGTCAAAAGGAGAAAGGACAAGAAACTAGAGAGAGACAATCAAGAATACAACACCAAATGTGCATATCCGAAACCCAAGTCTCTCAAAAAAAGCACATTCATCCACTGAAGAGGTGGTGGCTGAACCTACTGAATTTCAATATGAGAGTCTCCATGAAAACAGAGAGGTCCCTTTAGGACAACAACCCCAAGATGATCTGCCAGAATAGCCAACAAATACAGAACAAATGACTCAGTTCAAGAGGGGGGACAACAGAACACACTGGTCCAAGAGGAATACATATTCCTCCAGATTCAACAACTGGTGAATTGTGATGTGCATCCTCTGGTATGGTGTCAGTTACGAATTTCTATAATTTTAGCATCTACAGTTATACGGACATTTCAATACAACCTGACCATCATAGTTTATTTTAAAAGGGCTTCACTTTTATTCCTGCTGGTTGCGCAAGAGTAGAACAGACTTTAATTGACTTAAAATTATTTACAAAAAAAATTAATTTAACAACCCTAATGGGGGGCAATATAAACAATGAAAATATGACTCACAGCTTGAAATGGAAAAGCACATACAACCCCCCCCCCCCCATCTAGTTATTAATGCTTTTCAAAAGGTTTGTGAGATTGAGATTAGAAAAACGTTTGGCAAGAAAAAGGCAAAATATCTTTTACAATCTTGCACGTATTGAAAAACAGCTACTTGAAAACCTCACCAGCAACAGCATCCAGTGTATGAAACCAGACAAAGGCGAGGTCTGGTTATTATGGATTTAATTGAGTCTACCAGTAGAATGACTAGTTTATTGATGGATACCAATGTATACCAACCAATTTCTCTGAATGAGATTCATACTGCATATGGTTCAATTGACATGTGGTTGGAAGAACTATTACTGTTTGAGGACATCTCTGTGAACTTGTACAGCTTCCTTAAGGTGTCCCTTCTGATTATTCCCAAAATATTTGGTATACCAAAAATACATTTGAACATATTGGATCCACCACTATGACCAATACTGGCAGCAAGTAGGTCAGTCACTGAGCCTTTTGCAAACTTTGTGGACATCCAATTGAAATGTCTCGTTAAAGACTTCCCACATATCTTGAGGGACTTTTGGGATTTTGTTGATAAATTAAGAAACTTACACAGTGGAGAAAAAAACCTACTGGTTACCCTGGATGTCAAAACTGTATTCACAGTGATTCTGCATGACATTGGTTTATAATGATTCAGTGACATTATTTTTGATTCCTATTTAGTTACTGACAACATGCTTAGACTCATCTCCGATTTTATGGAAACAGTCCTGACCAACAAATTCCTGTTCTTTGATGGAGAATATTTTAAACAGATCCTTGGGGTGGCAATGGGTGTTCATAACAGAACTGGAGAAATCAACACATTTTCTTAGATTTTCATCCCATATTGAAGAGCACAAGATACCCTTTCTGGATGTTGAACTAGTGAATAATAGTGATGGCACTTAGATACATCTATACATCGTAAACCCACACACTGTAATTCATTTCTTCATTTCAGGAGTTGACATCCTTTTCACCAAAAGAAAGATGTTCTAAAAAGTCAATTTGCATGAACTTCTAGGTTAACATCAAACAATGATGAGTGCTCCAGACAGTTTGATTTCTTAATAACCATATTTTTGGATTGTGGATACCCTGTGGAGCTGGTTGAGAAGATCAAAGAAGAAATCTGGGCAGAGAGAACTAAGAAATATGCTCCAATTACACATTGTGGTTTAGGCACTGATGAAACCAACAGAGGTGAACGAAGGAATATAAGTAAACAGAATCTCACCATTTATTACTCTTTGGATGCAGCAGACATCAGGAATATTACATTAAAAAACTGGCCACTAGTACAGAATGAAAATGATGTCAAAGGTCATTTTGATAGTATGCCCTCTTGCACCTGTAAGAATCATCCAAACTTCAAAAAAAACTGGAATACATTAATTTGGTCGAGCTAACATTGCTCGATCAGGTATAACACCGAGTGATATTACCAAATTTCTCATTGCCGAACGGTCGGTATGTTGTACCAAACACCGAATGTGACCTTTCTGACCACTCTACCTCCTAAACAAGCACTACCATGGGTCAAAAAGGGGGGATGTTTTGTGATTTGCAACAATTGCATTCACATTTTTGAGGTTTTGCCACACTGCATTCCGATCGACTATCCACCGGCCGATCAAATGAATATATACCTAAAAACTGAAATGTGACTGGTGCAAACAATGAATGTATATAGAAAAGAAGTACAGTGGTACACTTTGGGACACTGTTAGAAGATGGCTTACTAGGGGCAGATATTTTTCCTATACACCTAAAATTTTTTACCTTTCCCAGTGTCAGTCATGCACAGTCTTTTATATAGGCAAGATCAACAATTCACTTAATAAATGTATTTATCAGCATTTGTATAGCATTAAAAAACAGATAACAAATGTATCCTAGCAAGGCATGCAATAAGCTGTGAACATTTTTCTATGTTTAGATTTTCCATTCTTGAAAGGATTACAGATGAAAACAACAAAGGGTACTGGCAGAATTTATTATTGCAATAAAAATTGTGTTGGCAGTTATGTTTGGATGCCACTACTGTATCAGGATTAAATAAAGCAGTATCCATTACTAGTGTACTGAAATATAAGGCTTCTAAACTTTGAGCTCAACTGCATATTTTACAGTAAATTTTAAAGTTATTTATTGTGCACCCTATTTAGTTAGAGTATTTAGTGGCCAGCCATGGTGGTGCAGTGGTTAGCGCTGTTGCCTCACAGCAAGAGGTTCCCCAGTTCGATCCTTGACTGGAGTGCCTTCTGTGCGGAGCCTGCATGTCCTCCCTGTGATCACGTGGGTTTCCTCTGGGTACTCTGGTTTCCACCCACATCCCAAAGACATACTGTAGGTGGACTGGACACTCTAAATTGGCCCTAGGTGTGCATGTGTGCCTTCTGTGGAAGGTTGGGTGTCGGGCTGGCAACTCAACACTGTAAACCTCTACTGCCAATCATGAGCAGACAGGTGATCCACTGTGGTGACCCCTAACTGGGAAAAGCCAGAAGAAGAAGTGGTGGAATGGTATTTTTACTTTCAAAGTGGATTTTTTAAATATTTTCTTGCTTGACTTGTTGACAGTGGTTTTCTGTATTACAAAGTTTCGCTATTGTTTTTAAACAGCGCGTTACTATTAAATTGCACAGGTCACTAAGAATTTTGGCGGCCTTTTTTTCTACATTGTTACATACTTCCTGTTTGTTACATACTTCCTGCTTGATATAAAAAGGGGCTGTTTTACAGTGTTCTCATGATGTTACGGCCTTTTATTTCTTTCTGAAGATGTCTACAATAAGTTAGAGGAAATAGCTGACATTTTTAATGGTTTTGCAATAAAAGCTACACTTGGAACCGTTTGGCTGTCCTGATCATTTTGTTTTTTTGTATTTTCTGATAAGGTGTGCCATAGCGCTGTTAGGGTATATTTTATGTATAATTTTAAAGTTCTCAAATTAGACAAGAGACTTGCATGTGGTTTTCCCATGACAAGAGGTATCAGTCACTGTTTTACTAAGTTTTGTACTGCACTACAGCATTTAGTGAAAAGAGGTTGGAAAGAACTGTCCAAACACACTGACTCTCCACAGAGCTGCTGGTATACTGGAAACACTTTACAGTGAATAGGTTTACAGGTTAACATGCTATTTGACTTTGGATCTGCAGACTCATTTAGCTACATTGACCTGTAACTGCGTCATCTTGAATGGCTCCTTATTGCTTGTACAGCAGTGATATGGTTACTGGAACATTTGTATTCAGATTAGCAGGTTTCAGCCTCCACTCAGAGTCAAGCAGCTATCTGTTTACTGATGGTATGCAAAGTCGTCTGATAATCAGTGATTGTCATTAGGAACCGTCATTGCATGGGCAGGGTGCAGTGAAAAATATGTACAGACTTGGAAGCAGCAGTGGCAATTTAATTTTTTGTTATGAATTTATTTTTATTCATTGATTTAAAAAATGCTATTGCCAATCTTTTTTTTTTTTTAATACAGTAACAGGAAAGCTGCCTGGTGCACTCTTAGCTTAGGGTGTTTTGCCACAAGTAGTGTTACATTGCTTAACTTTGTTTCACATAATTCTAACAAGAAATAACTGCCAAACAAAAACAAGACAGACATGAAAAACTGGCAATAAGAATACACAAATCAAAAATATTTCAGGTAAGAAAATTTGATGTAGCTTATTACAACAAAAGGACATTCTAATAGCTTGGCTTTACAGAGAATCCTTAGTTGACTTTCCACATAACTAATAGTGTACTGAAAGCATGTTACAGTCTCATCAGAAATCACATCTACAGCCTGATATGCTTTCATCAGTGCAGACGTTCAGAACCTCTCTTACAGATGCAACTACCTAGGAATGATAATTGCTTCTTGGGAAAAAAAAATCAGGTGTGTTAAACCCTCATTAGAAGAATGTGACCTACATCATGCTTCATCATTTATACTACCTGTTGGCCATACTGACTTAATGGCATGTCCTTCCATTATAACCAGCCCTTCTGAATGTCTTCCCAGATCTTTAAAAAAACCTTGGAAAAATCTACCTGCATCCTTTTGAAATGAGCCAGTCCTGATCTAAGCCTCTACCATGCCTACTGATTAGGATCTAACACAACTGTTATCTACATTCATTCATCCTATTCCTGTTACTGGGAATCACTCTGCTCAGGTCAGGATGATTATCTCCCCAGTTAAATGTTTACCTTTGTGCGCTGTCCAGTACATAAGGTTACCACTGCCACTTCATCCTGTGGTAGCCATGGTAAAGATCTAAACCACCAAAAATCATAACGTTTTTAGTTTTTCTATCCTGCTCCTTAATAAAAAGAGACTTGAGCTCTGACATGAGCTGCTTCAGACTAAATGGAACTGTACTGTTTACTGCCATTGAGCAGCCCTTAACATTTTTATTACGTACCAACTGATATCCTTGACTGTCTATTCCCTAGATTTTCTCGTGTGCATGTGTTAGACTGCCGACTCACAGTTCAGGTAGTACACAGACCTTCAGACTGTGTTCCAGGTAGAAATGCTAGCACTGCTGTTCATGCAGCATAGCAGTACCATACGGCATTGCTTATCCATAACTGTAGTATACTATGCTTCTTAACAGAAACAATGTGCACTTATCACCCACTGTAAGTATAACCCCCGCAATCAGGACTTCAGGGCATTATTTGTCCAAGCAACATCCACCTTTTCAGGTTTTTATATAAGGTGAGATGTAATTGGCTTTGGCAAGCAGCATTCAAGTAAGGGTCATTAACTTTACTGGTACACAAAAGTCATCTGCTGCACACAGGCAATAAATCATGGGCTGCCTATTGTGATGTTACTGGATGTCTATAGTCCACACCACTTTACAGGACATCAAACATGGGAAGCAAGACTGGGCAATATAAAAGATAGCCTCAGTTTGACTGTAGCCTACTAATGGTTCTATTTAGTGCAAAATTACATTAAAGTTAGTCATCAGCCAGAGCTCTATACTTCCATTAATGTGGTGACATCTCTTATCTGAGAACCAGCCAGTCAACCTTCTTCTTCTTTTGGCTTTTCCCGGTTAGGGGTCACCACAGTGGATCATCTGTTCGCTCATGATTGGCAGTGGAGTTTTACGGTGCCAAGCTGCTAGCCCGACGCCCAACCTTCCACAGAAGGCACACACTCATGCACACACTCACACCTAAGGCCAATTTGGAGTTTCCAGTCCACCTACTGCATGTCTTTGGGATATGGGAGGAAACTGGAGCACCAGGAGGAAACCCACACGACCACAGGGAGGGCATGCAGACTCCGCACAGAAGGCACCCCAGCCGAGAATCAAACCAGACAACCTCTTGCTGTGAGGCGGCAACGCTAACTGCTGAACCACCGCGGCCACCCAGAACCAGCCAGTAAACCAGTGTGCCAAATGAAAGTTGCTCTGGAGTCCCTTTGTAAGCTCACAGACTGCAGTATATGACAAGAGTATTGAAGGCTCATACATTGCCATGTGCCCTGGTCGCCAGTTGTAAATAGTCATACTGGGAAGTGATTATAACTGGAGCTTTTCTGAAAACTACAATTTAAACTACACAGCTTAGGAAATGCATTGTTACTACTTGCCCTCTGAAGGACAACCAAATACTTCTACCAGTACCATATTCTGAGTTGTATACCATTATGCATCTGGTTACACCACTGGCTCCACATTCTGAGTTGTATATTATTACTAATCTGGTTACACCACTGGCTCCACATTCTGAGTTGTATACAATTATTCATCTGGTTACACCACTGGCTCCACATTCTGAGTTGTATACCATTATGCATTTGGTTACACCACTGGCTCCACATTCTGAACTGTATACCATTATGCATCTGGTTACACCACTGGCTCCACATTCTGACTTGTACACCATTATGCATCTGGTTACACCACTGGCTCCACTTTCTGAGTTGTATACCATTATGCATCTGGTTACACCACTGGCTCCACATTCTGAGTTGTACACCATTATTTATCTGGTTACACCACTGGCTCCACTTTCTGAGTTGTATACCATTATGCATCTAGTTACACCACTGGCTTCTTTTTTCTTTATGCATCATTCACTCACATAGTACCTTTTGGAGGTGAATTGGAAAGGGGACTATCAGCTGCCTTACCAGGTTGCATAATTTTAAATAAATAAGAAAGATACAATAAACATGTAGAATGAACATACACAGAGCAAGTACACTACAAAAGTACAATTTTATTCATTTTCCAGTTCTTGTTTTGTCAAAATAAGGGTTACTGTTTAGTTACAGCCTATTAATTTACTCATTAATTAATTTTAACAGTCTGTTCTGGTAGGATTATTTCAACTACTCATGCCTACATGTTGCAGGTCATCTCTCTCACAATCCATCCACATCTCTGCTGGATGCCCTTGTTTCCTCTTGCCTTCTTCCTGTCTGTCCAAATCTTCATCAGACTGTCTTCTGCTTTTCTGCACATGTGCCAGAATCACCATAATCTGTTCTCTTTTACCTTATCAGGAATTGGAGTAACTTTGACTTCTGCTTTTATGTCCTCATTTCTTCATCTGTCCCACACTGTGCATCCTACCACCATTCGCAGTCACTTCATCTCCACCACCTCTAGCTTCCTCAGCTGATCTGCCTTTACTATCCAGGTTTCTGTACCATACAGTAGTACTAGTCAAACCACAGTTTTGTACAGCTTATTTTTCAGTTTTTTTTTGACATTCTTCTCTCATATACACCTGTCATTCTGTGCCAGTTGGCTGCAACTCCTCTGATTCTAGCTTTGACTTCCTTATTCAGACTTCCCTTCTCCTCCACCACCCCTCCAGATACTTTAAGCTTGTTAACCTGCTCCACTATTTTCCCCTTCTATATCAATTTTCATCTTCTTCTGAACTCTACCACTTGCTGCTAGTACAACTGTCTTATCTGTACTTATTTTCAACTCGTGTCTTCAGTTTAGCATTCTGTTCTCCGAGCTTTTGCTGAAGTTCTTGCTCAGAGTCTGTCTGTAATGCCACATCATCTGCATGCAGCAACTTTGTTGCTCTGTCCCTTCTGACATGTTTGCTAATGTAGTCCTTCACCAGTAGCAACAGCAGTGGGCTCGAAGCTGAACCCTGGTGCACACCCACTCCCAATGAGAACCCCTTTGTAAAACCAAACACTGCTCATACTTGAGTCATTGGGTCCTTGGACATAGTCAGCACTAATTCTACCAATGTTTCTGGAATTTCAAAACACTGCAGTACTGCCCAAATCAGCTTTCTTGGGACCTTGTCATATAATTTCTCCAAGTCTAAGAATGCTCAGATGGACTCTTTCCTCATCTCTAACTTCTTCTGAACTATCTGTCTCACTGCAAACATTGGGTCAGCTGTGCTACATCCTGATCTGAATCCAACCTGCTCATCTCTCATTTTACTTTCTACTGCTCTAAGCATTCATTTATCAGTCACCCTCTCTAGAACTTTCATGCAATGTGACATGAGTTCAATACCTATGTACTGCCCATAGTTCTGAATGCCCCCCTTTGTTCTTGAACATTAACACTAGTATGCTTATTTTCCAGTTATCTGGGAAACACCTTTCTCTCCACAGTGCTATGAGTACCCTCAGGAGAAAATTTCTCCCCTATCTCACCATCTTTACCATATCTGTTGTGACCTTATCTAAGTGTGCTGCTTTCCCCTGACTTCATTTTCTTTAGTGCTGTCCTTACCTCTTCTATGGTGGGCTCCTCCTCATCTTTCACTATAGGCTGTGTCTGGGGCAGTACAGCTTCTGTGGGCTTTTCTTCATTCAGAAGCTGCTGGAAGTACTCCTTCCATCTGCCTTTGATGTTATGTGGACTTGTGAGCAGGTTGTTGCTGGCACCTCTTAGGAAGGTTGTCCATCTTCTTTATCTTTCTGTTTGCCTTGCAACCTGATATACTTTCTGTGTGCCATCCACTGAGTCACCTTCCAGAAACTGGTAGAGTCCTCTGATGCCTTGTTCTTTGATATTGCAACTCTTTTCTTAGCTTCTTTGTAAGCCAACCAGTATTCCTTTCTAACCCAGTCTTTCTTTTCAAGCTCCTACTTTTTCCTGCACTCCTGCTTTCTTTTGATGATTTCTGGGACTTCTGCATTCCACCTCCAGCTTTCCTTATGTACCTTATTTCCATACCTGGCACAGCTGCATATCTGTTCAGTAGTCCTCACACAAGCTGTTTTGAGGCACTGACATTCAACAACTTCACCTACTTCCTCTTCTTCCTGAGGTGCTAGAGCCCTGTCATTCCTCGAACAGTTGTACTTTCTCATCAGTCAACTTCCAGGTCTTTAGCCTGGTCTCTGTTGACCTTAGAGTCTTCTCTGACTACTGCTTGCAACTGATTGTGGCAACAAGTGGTTTATGCTTGGCCAACTGTTTCACCAAGAATGACTTTGGAATCACTGATTCTACCCCAGGGCCCTTTTCTTGGTAGGAGGAAGTCTACCTGA
Organism: Protopterus annectens; assembly: GCF_019279795.1. Taxonomy (NCBI): domain Eukaryota; kingdom Metazoa; phylum Chordata; order Ceratodontiformes; family Protopteridae; genus Protopterus; species Protopterus annectens. The sequence continues at coordinate 344,474,434 of NC_056745.1, read as the reverse complement.
GTTGATTGTTGGCCACTCTTGTATGCAATCTTGTGAATGTCTCTTTCTGAGCCATGTGTTGGCTACTTACTATCAAGCTATTTGCCAGACAGAAGTCTAGTATGACCACTCCTTCTTTATTGTTGTTGCCCCACCCACGTGGACCCAGGCAGTTCTCATATCCTGTTCTGTCTGTACCAATATGTGCATTCAAGTCATCCATTATTAACACCAATTCATGTTGTCCTGCTTTATCTAGTAGGCCCTGCAACTGCTGTCTGATTGCACTCTTTTCATCACTATCACAATCCTGCTGTAGGAATAGGCTGAAATTATGAATGTTGCCCTATCATTAGTCTGGAGTCTCATTGACATGAGGCTGTCACTAATTCTGATGACATACCTTACTGTCTTATGAAGCCTCTCCCTCACTACAATTCCCATACCATTTCTAGCCTGAGTAGTTCTCCTCCTGAGTGGTACACTCTGGATCCCAAGCTAAGGCCCATCTTCTGTCCTGGATACAAAGGATGCCAAGCATCCTGTTTACCATCATGTCACCCACTTCCAAGCTCTATCCTGTTGGTGAACCAACAATGAATAAAGCAATTCTTATCATATTTAGCAGGCTAGTTGGTTTTACATCCAGCTTTTTGCTCAACACAGTTATACCAGGTAACTGAAGCCAGACGGCTGGACATCAGCTGGCCAACAGCTTGTTAACCTAGGGCTGCTAGGCATTACGATGGGCACATACTGGCCAAAAGTGGCACATACACCCCTCCCACTGTTAGCATGGTCCTTAACCCGCTTATCACCATCATACCCATCCTCACTTAGCGACACTAGTCAACATAACTGAATCATCTGCAGCCATAATTTACAACGTTCAGTGGCTAGTCCTGCCACAACATGCAGTTTGTGATCATGAGGATACTGCTCATCACAGTAGATGCCCAAAGTGGTTGGCTTATGCGACTCATCTCCCTACCGGGTACCATGCAGCCCACAGCCCCATTCTGGGGAGTTTGAGATGGAAACACTCAGCACATTTTTCAGAGGTGAGTCGAAACCTACAGAGATATAGGGTGAACATGCAAACTCCAAACAGGCATTGTCAGAGATCAGTACTGAACCTTGTGCATAGGAAGCAAGGACCTTAACAATTACACCATCTGGTCTCTTTGGGAAAGATATCAGACTTCAAGGAGATGTTAATTATGTGATTACAGGGTATGTTGCACGGCCTCAAAACTACCTGACCTATTAAAGCCATAGCTTGGGAAAAGACATCGGCTACATATTGACCACTCCTGGGATCACTTCATATGTCTCTGAATGTTGAAGCAAAATCCTGAAAGCATCCATCCAGGTATTTGTGGATGAAGTATAGGATTCTGAAATTTGTCAAGGCTCTGTAGTCAACAAACTTTACAAATTCATCAGCAACGGCAAATGGAAGCACATTGTTTGCTGTGAATAAAGTTATGTTTTAAGTGGCTTACACAATCCAGAAAAAGTTGTCTTCTTCCTACATGAAGCTCTTTGGATTGCCAAACAACCTAGACAGGCTTGATTTCACATATGTTGAATTCTGCTTTTTTAATCAACTACATATTAACTATTTTTGAAGTAAAGGAAAGCAACAATGCTTAAAAGAAACTAATATTTTAATTGTGGTCCCACTCAGATTTTTTTAAATAGAACTCACTGATAATTTCTGAGATAATCCAAGGTATTGTTTGGTATGTTGACTGACTGGCTGATTCATTGATTGATGGATTCACATTTGTTATCTAATGATGCTGGGTGGCCATGGTGGTGCAGCAGTTAAGAGTTGTCACCTCACAGCAAAATGGTCTGCGGTGGCTTCTGTGCGGAATCTGTGTGTGCTCCCTGCGGTCACGTGGGTTTCCTCCGGGTGCTCCAATTTCCTCCCACATTCCAAAGACATGCAGTAGGTGGATTGGACACTCTAAATTGGCAAGTAGGTGAGAATGTGTGCAAATGAACTACCACGGCAGGGATAGCCACCCAGTGGTGTAAATCTTGGCTCAAGATGATTGTCACTGCTGAAGTGACACCCTGACCCCATGTGCAAAATGGGAAAGGGGGTTGAGGGTGAATGGATGTCCAGCTAGGAAGTGCCATTTTTTTGTGGATTCCCCAGGAGATAACTCCAGGACAAAAACAGCAGCAGTGATGTTAACAAAATAATAGCTTACAAAAAGCAAACAGCAGAAACAAATACAGTAAAATAATGATACATAATTAAATAGCACAACTTAAATCTCAAGCAACAATGTAATACATTTACAAAATAGGGTGAATAACAAATAGCAAAATAACTTATTAGAAGCAATTACATCAGAGGTTAGGTGAGTTGAATACTAGCAAATTCAGCATTATAAAGATGGTAACACAGCTGATGAGAGATGCAACAAGGTTCTTACGTTATGCTGGCGTTACATATTCAAGTGTTGCAAAGGTGAGTAGCCAAGAAGGAATTGAAGTGCACCTGTCAGTGTGTGCTTATTATTTTGAGATAACTTATTTCAGAGTTTACCAATACAAGTGGATTTGACTGACATGCATGACGTAGACCAGGTGTGGTACAGATACAAAGTTAAGTGGAGCTCCAAGTGAGTGTGGCATATACAGAAAGGTAGTAAAGGTTGCATCAAAGTTTATGAGTCAGACACAGTTGCATGGTAGTGAGTGCTTAAATTTTAGTAGCCAAAATTATGGAGTAAGTGAGTGATGGACATGACTGTTATGAAGAATCAAAATTGGGCTACTATGTTATACACTTACTCAGATTTATACTGAAGTGGAGAGGTTAGGTTGTCCAAAGATAAAGAGGTTGTACAGAATGAGAGATGTACAGCTGGACATTCTAGTGTTACCTGTAAGGAATTTCACTCTGCACTGTTTGCCTAATATGAGGTTATTTTTTATGATAGTGTTCTGTATGCGAATACTGAACATAGCAGATTATCAAAGGTTACTCGAGTACCTTAGTTTTATCTACTTCCACAACAGGTGAAGAATCAATTGCAGTGACACGGTCAGTTTTTTTTTTTATTGGGAGGAGGTGCAGAACCTTGACAGAAAAAACACGAGTCTTTAAGGTATTCTGCAGACGTCCCATGCCTTAACTGAATCTCCATTTGAGAGACAGAAAGGATGTGTATAGAATGGCGGAGAAAACATCTAGAAAAACAATTGAGGCAGCATGAGTGAAATCATAACCATACTGAATGAGTTTAGCATTCCAAATGTGGTCAGCCATATTGTTCACATAGATAGTGAAAAGAAGGGGGTTTAGTACTGAGCCTTGGGGAACTCCTACAGTAACCTGAAGTTGTAAGAACATTGTGTTATTCTACTTTACTGCCTGAAACCAGGTGCTGAAACAGCTTGTGAACCAGCTGAAAGCACTTAAAGAGAATCCAAGTTATCAAGATTCAGTAAAACCTTTGCATGTCACACAGTATCAAAAGTTTTCAAGAAATTAAAAAAAAATGGAGTTTACATATTTTTTTTGCAGATGAGTTCTCAATGCATACATTTATTACCACTAAGAAGGGTTGTGTTAGTAGTTCCATGGGTGAGTCTAAAACCATGTTAACTATTAGATTGCAGTTTAGGAGGTGGCAAGAAGTTGTTGATAAATATATTGTTCTATTACATTTAATGAAAGAAGTAGGGTTATGGGATAGTAGCTATTCAGATAAGTGAGGGTGCCACAATCCGTGTGCACAGGAACATGAGTGACTGCTTCCGGAAATGGGGAACCTTTCCTTTCCTTTCATGATGACTCTGTTTCATAAGTATGGTGATAAGAGTCAGCTGGGATCTTCAGAAATTCTAGCAGGAGGTTGTCTTTGGATGCTGAGCTACGTTTAATTGCACCGACTAGTTTACAAACTATTCTGAGGGTTAACACTGCTGATTGTACATTACGTATGGAATGTTGGTAGATGATAAAGTATTAGTTGAAGGGTGTGCACACACAACAAAGTATTATTTTAAATGTGTGCACACTTGTGCAACCAGCGTATTGTACTTTTTTTTTGTTTTTTATGTTTTTCCCCTGGTGGATTTGTTTGTTTTTCAACTGAATTGTACAGGCTGTGGGTCACACCAAAGGTGAGAAAACTTTAACTTCTGTTTAGTGCTTTTAATTTCAACAGACATGTAATACTGACCCAGTCAAGCCAATCTGTGTCATTAAAACTTAAAATAATGAGGATATGGTACCGGCATTTATTTCTAAACTGTCAAGAACACCCCCCCCCCATCAGCCTGAGTAAGAGCTGTTGGCAGTGGCACCTAATAAAGTGCAAAAAGGATGTGGAGTACAGACATCCTTGCTTTGTCTTTTTACCCAGAAAAAACAGAAAATACTAAATCATAAATATTTGTGTTATTAACAATATAGATCAGTAAGAAGACAGATAGATGCTTAATTTGTAACTAAAGAAAAAAGAAGAGTATTAAATTAGAGACAGAGAAGTTATAATATTAAATTAGAGATGGAAACAATCTTATTCAGTGGTGGTGTACAGTATTTATATTATAATTAAACATGTAAAATGGCTGATCTTCAAGTGGAAGGATGAGTAGAAATGTGGGTAGATAGAGGAGGTACTTAAAACTCTGTTTCGGAGCACAGAGGAAGGAAAATCAAGGGAATGTAAGTGGACAGAACAAGGGAGACTGGGGTGTGGCAGTGAGGATGGGAGGGAATAGATAGTGGGTTGGTGAAGATATGAGAGGCGGGGTGAAGTATTGGCAGTGTGTGAATTACAATGTGAGATCACGCTGTGTAACTTTGGTTTTAATTCTTTTGATAACACTGCAATTATTGATTCTTTCCATGACGAAGAAACCTTCTAGGTAACCAAAACTTTATTTATTACTTTAAATATCCATGGCAATATCCATTTCCCCTGCTTATAAATACTTCCATTGTCAAGTCATCTGGGCTGGAGACTTTGACCTAGGCAATGACTTCACTATATTGTCCAGTTCTTTACAGGTAACTAGAGCTATTAATTTTGTTGCATGTTTTGCAAGAAGCCTCAAGAAATCTCACCTTAATTACTTCCTGATTCAGTCATGCAATGTATCCAGTCTTGCTAGGATGGATGTCAGAAGGTTACAATGTCCTGCACATCCTTGGAGTGGAGGATGGTGGTCCCAGCTGGCTGATTGCACTTGCAAGTTTACAGTGGTCATATTACCAAGGGACAAATGACTGATAATCCTAAGCCATAGATTTTTCTCAAGGAGCACGTGTGTGTGTGTGTGTGTGGGGGGGGGGGGGGATGATGTAGATGCCCAAGTAAGTTACCAGAGGAGGGTTAGGGCCCTGCAAATAAACCTAAAATGGCTATACATATATATGTGTGTGTGTGTGTGTGTGTGTGTGTGTGTGTGTGTATATATATATATATATATATATATATATATATATATATATATATATATATATATATATATATATGGGTCTATGTTGTTAGATTGAAAGCACACAACATCGAAGCCCATAAAAGTGAAAGTGCACAATATCGAATGTGCACTTTCGCAAAAGCCGGTTTTCGTAACTGGCAAACAGACTAACAACTTCTAAACAGTGTTTTGCAGGGGGGCAAGCCCCCCCCTGCACCCCCCACACCCCTCCCTAATTTAATATTCTAACTCCAAGATCGCACTACAATGGGGAAAAGGGAATATTCCCTCATCCCCCCTGTACCGCGATCCCCACAAGAGGTTTGTTAGCTGTACATCAACAGTATATGTTGATGTACAGCTAACAAAACATGCAAACAGCATGTTTTCTCCTTTTTTCAGTCTCCTTTAGCAAAAGTGCATATTAGATGTTATGCACTTTCACTAAAATGTGTTGGTCAAAGTATGGTTCGATGAACCGTGCTTTCGACATTCTAACAGAGTACAATGCCCCATTCAGCATGTACCCCACAAAGCAAATGTAGCAGCTGGAGAGACCACATAGGTTCTTCACCAGGAGAATCCAGGGCCTCAAAAATCTACCATACACAGTAGTATACTGGACAATCAGATATTAATCTACTGGGGCAAAATCTAGCTAACTCTCTTGGTAACAGTAAGACAGTACTTTTCTTGCAGTGGGAACAGAATATTTATCAAATGTTTTAGGCAACAGTGCAATCAGCTGGTATGACATATGACAACTTACAGTTCTTTACTATCAGCACTATATCTTTATTGTGTGTAAAGTAGTGCCATGACTACAGCATCACCTGGCTGAGAAGCAAGAGTAATAGTGCAGTGATCACTGAACAACAGTAGCAGAACATTTTGGTGTGAAAATCACAGGGGCATCAATAAGCAGCCAGCCTAGTAAGGCATGGCTTTGTGGTGAGAGCATTGGGTCCACTAAAGAAGGACACTAGCTGTTTAGGTGGTGCTAAGTATCACATATAATGGGCCTTTCTAAATAAGGAGTCATTTATTCATTCAATCCCCAGTTAACTGCTTAATCCAGTTCAGGGTTAGTGGGGATCTTCAGCCTACCCCAACACTTACCGGGTGCAAGGCTGTGAAACTAATCCTTACAGGTTGCTAGCACATTACAGGACATTCACACGTACTTTCACATGAAATGCACACCTACAACTAACTTAGATGAAAATTACTTCACCTACAGTATATCTTTTTGGAATGGTGGTGAAAACTAGAGCACCTGGTAGAAGCCCACATGATCACAGGGGGTATACCCAGACTTTGCTTAAATGGATCCCCTATAAGGACCAAACTGAAGAATGAAGCCATTTAAGGTTTAGCTGCTGTGCCACTCTGCCACCCAGGAAGGGAATGAAGTATGTTTTGAGATACTGAAGTACAGTACGAGTACTAAAAAGGGTCTTCACTGAGTTTAAAAGGACACCCAATAAGGCACATGCAAACTAAGTGGTTAGGTTCATAAGTGATTAATGGCACAACAGCCTTTACAAGCCTATCCAATGATACCCAGGATATGACAGTATTATATCTGAATTCCCCAGATATGGGATGGGGTAGTATCAGGGTAGTGGGTCTTTGGGTTTTGGAGCCCTGAGTTATTTTACAGACTGCCTCAGCCCATAAGGTACATGGACAGTACTCTGGGAGTGAATTTACAGTCCCCCATCCATCCATTACTCCTCTTTCCCATTTTTGCATGGGGGGGGTCAGGGTGTCACTATCAATAACAATCATCTAGAGCCAAGGTTTACACCACTGGGTGGCTAACCATTTATCCAAATTCTTTTCGAAGGTTGAGGGACAGGGATTTGTTTTACGAAGATGGAAATTTTATTCCATAGATGAGGTAGCCTTTGAGATGCGAATCTGTCTCTCCAGCAAGTTCTGTTAGAGTCACAAACAGAGTTCAGTTCATGGAATGTGTAATCCTTGTATACATTTTCTTGCAAATATGTAACATTTTCATTGGGACTGGATCAGAAAATGCCTTGTAGGTCAATAAGTCACCTCTCAATAAACAATATGAGATGGAGTAAAGGGATAGGTCTTTTAGTCAGTCTACATAAGACGTGTCTTACAGTTTGTAATTTTTTTTAGTGAGAAACCTCTTAGGGCTGCTCCAGTTGGTGTAAATGCCTGGTTAGGCTCTTGCAGAAGGGAGCAGTGTACTTGATTATAGGTTGAGCCACACAGAAGGTTTCCTCACTACTGCAGCCTGGCGGCCAAAGTTCAGGTTACTATCTATCTAGGTCCCTTCACCACTGGGTCTACTTTTAAGGTTGTGCTATTAGTACTATAATTTGCAGGGATACCTGATTTACCGAAAGGTAAGACTATGCATTTTTTAGCATTTAGTCTCTGACGGCCATGGTTTCGGCACCAGTCATTTGTCATTTTAGGCCTGTTTGTAGGATGTCAACATCATTTGGGGATTCAATGATGCTCCCAGATTACAGTCATCGGTGAACTTAGTGAGTCAGAGGCCCTCAACACTGGCCTTCACTTTGGAAAAGTATATACCAAACAGGAGGGGTTCCATCACTGACCCCTGTGGGACAGTGACAGTAAGAGGTTTCTAATTGGAGGTGGATTCACCTATCTGTATACGTGTTTTGTTAGTGAGCCAGTTTGTCATCCATCTGATGATGTAGACATTTATGCCTAACTCAGTAGGTTTACCTATGATTCCAGAGTGGGGGATTGTGCTGAAAGCTATGCCAGGTCTTGATAAGCTGTGTATACTGTTTTAACCTCATCCATGGCCCTGGTGACTTTCTCAAATAAGTTCACCAGATTGAACAGATAAAATCTCTCTTTGACAAAGACAAACATGGATCTGGTCCAGTGTTTGGAGAATTTGTATTGTCATTATCCATCAAGTCCATGACAATTCTCTCCATGGCCTTGCAGATAAGACTAGTCAAACTTATGGGTTTGTATTTCCCTGGGCCAGCTGATGGGCTCTCCTTGTGCAGAGGGATGACTGTTGCAGTTCTCCATTCCTCTGGGATAATGCCTGTTTGGATGCTGTGGTTAAAAACAGGGTTTCTCAGTGACCCTGATAGATTCTGTTTTAAGCTGTTTAAGTATCCTGGAATGTTGTTGTTGTTGTGACCCATGGAGGCTGTGTTTTCAGCTTTAGCAAGTGTAGTAAGGACCCATTCCCTAACAGTGACCAGCAGGGGGATGATTCTGGGAAATTCTTTGGGTTTGGCAGGAGGTGATGGGAGTAGACGTTTGAACAGCCACCAAGTCTGCTATAGCTTTAGGCTGGGTGTAAGTGCAGCAGTTCATGATTAACTTGGTACATTGCTGAGCATTTCCTCTGAGGTTACAAACATGATTAAAGAAAGCCTTATGGTTATCTTTCACCTGGGAGGCTATCTTTTCCTCATAGTTTGCTTTGACAGATTTGAGCATCTCTCTAATTTGTTTAGACAGGTATGTCTTTTTTGCACTGTCTGTTCCTTCTTGGCTTTTTTGCCAGTAATCATAGGCTTGAATTGGACAGGTACTGCCTCTTCTATGCAGCTATGAATGTGGTTGTACAGTGCTTTTGTGTATAGCTCAGAGCAGGCCTCAGTGCCATCCGGGTTCGGAAGTTTAATAAGCTGCCCCTGCGTTTGAGGTAATTAGCCTTAGCAAAGTTCTTAACATGGAGTTTGATGGGGTTCTTGGTTAATATTAATGGAGATCATTTTGTGGTCAGATGTTACCAAAGAGAAGTTAATGCATGGGAGGGAGCAGCATACCTCCATGTTTACAAGTGCTAGGTCTAGGTTATTTGTACCTCTAGTTTTGCAGCTAACTAGTTACTCCAGGGTGTTTGCATTGACGAAGTCCAAAAACATCTGATCAAGTGAATTATGGCTCGTATAAGTCTCTCAGTTAATGGAGAGAGTGTTGAAGTCACCCATAAATATGGTGTTAGGCTAAAGGTCAAGAGATTCCAGTAGGTGTAGGTATAAGGAATGGTTTTCCAGACTCAAGTTAGGAGATCTGTAGCTAAGAAGGCTATGATTGGGGAATGGGGAACACATCTATGGTTAGCTGGGCATGGAGCAGCTCAAGCAAGCCATTTTGTTGGACCAGTCTAGCAGTCTACTTGTTCTTTATGAACACTGAGACACCTCCACCCTTTGTTTTAATCAGAGATGATGAGGATCAAAATGTATGAAAGGCATTGTAGCCTTTGATAGCCGGGGTGCTCTCCATAGTTCTGAACCATGTTTCTGTGACTGACTGCACATATGCCTGCATTCTCCAGGGTGAGGAGTGCTTCCAGGGAGTGCAATTTTTTTTATTTAACCTCCTAGTGTTGAGCAGCAGTACCTTTATGTAGTCATGAGTGAACTTTGTTATGCTGGAGGGTTTAACTATGGGGGTAAAGTTTTTGTCAGTATATGGAAGCCAGGTGGTGGTAAGTGCAAACCATCTCTGGCAGAGCATCATGGTTTGTCAATCATGTCTCCCCAGGCTGACAGATATGGGATCCCCCTTGTTGTGACACCGGAAACTAAAAGAATTGTTGGTCAGTCATTTTTTGCTAGTACTGTGGCATCATTATGATGCTGTTCAAGGGTCGATTCATACCTGCCTGGGACACACATTCAGACCTCCATCACGCCTCTCTTCATGTAGTCCAGTGAGGTATGTCTTAGGTCATTTATACCCACATGGACTATGACCGTGTCATACTGGTACTTGTAGTTTAAAGACCTAAGTGCATAAGTGATCAGGCAGATCCTGGCTACAGACAGAAAGTTCACTGTGATCCTCTCCCTATTTAGCCTGATAAGGGGGACATCAGTGTGTCTTACAATGGAATCCCCAATAACTAGAATGTTTGGTTGTGCAGTGTTTGTCTTATGGGCTTGCAAGCAGGGCTACTATAGTTATATGTTGTGTGAGGTGCTGTCTTTTTTTAGTTTGCTTGGGGCCACAGAGATGCTTTTAGGAGGTCTTGGTGGTTTGGGTAGATTACACGTGAGTACAGTACCTCTGCATATATGGGTCTATATATTTGCTCCTTAGTGTTGACAGTGAATGTTTGGGGTGTAATGCTGACAACCTGGTTTGCATTTTTTGTGTGTGTATGTGTGAGCTTTACTTCCAATGACATTGTGTATCTACATCTGTCAGACAGTGTCTGTATGATTTAATTTTAGATAATATATACACACTGTTTGTATGATCTAAAATTAAATGGCCGTCAGTGAACACGAGTCAGTTATTACACTGCCTCAGGATGCCCATATCCGCAATGCCAGAAACAGAGATGACAGGGAAGCACATTTCCATTATACCAGGTCCTTGGTACCTAGGAAGGAGTAGGGGAGAGTCACTTAAAGATCTAATTGAAAGTGTTTAGCAGTATACTATTAAATGACCTGTAGTGGTGCTGCTCGCTGCACAAACTGGCAGCTCTTCAAGCAGCTGTGAACAGTGGGAGACTATTAAAAGCATTTCTTACACAGGATTGTAAACTGGAGAGGGTGCTTAATATACATGGCATGAGTAACCATGTTTGCTCGAAGTGCAAAAGCAAAGCTTTTATAGCAGCAGGATGAAAGGCTCTTACACAGTTAAGCCCTCAGGACAGTCAGATAAATATACAATAAGCCTTGCATGAGCAGTTCCCAACTTCAATGGGTTGAATCAGCCCTCTGCTCTTACCAGAGTGCAGAAAACCCTCAATGTAAAACAAACTGGTTTTGAGTTCAGGTGCAGTAACAAATGCTTTAATAAGTTCACAACCCTGAGAAATATTCCCAAATACCAACAGGATGAAAGACTTTTACACAGTTAAGCACTCAGGCCAATCAGATAAACACACAATAAGTCTTCCACCAGCAGTTCCCAACTTGGTTGAGTTGAATGAACAAACTGCTTCCACCAGAGTACAGAAAAAAAATCTTAATGTAAAACAAGCTGTTTTTCAGCTCAGGTGCAGTAACAAATGCTTTACAACAAAAGGGAAAACTCCTGCAGTATCAGGAACACTTAAATTCACAAACCCGGAGAAATATTTCCAGATACAGAAATACCAGCAGGTTGAAAGATTTTAGAGAGTTAAGCTCGCAGGCCAATCAGATAAACACACAATACGCCTTCCACCATCAGTTCCCACAAATCGGATGGGTTGAATCAGCCCTCTGCTCCTTCCAGAAAACACCCTCTTAATGTAAAATGTGCTGGTTTTGAGCTCAAGAGCCGTAGGAAATTCTTTACAACTAAAGACAGAACTCCTACAGTTTTGTTTGTTTGTGTCTTTCGGCTTTTCCTGGTTAGGGGTCACCACAGTGGACTAATGATTAGCAGTAGATTTTTACGTGCTGGCTTGCCGGGCCTAACGAGTAACCTTCAACCAAGGCATGTCGCCACACAGAAGACGCTCTAACTGAGAATCGAACGGGCAACGTCTAACTGTGAGGCGACAACTCTACTGCAGTACCACCACAATTAGAAATAAGTTCACAAACCTTGGGAAAGGTTCCCAAATACAGAAAATGCATGCAAAAGTAAGAGAACTTCTACAAACACAGAAAAACTTTCCAAAACTTAGAAATATTTTGGCAAACTGGAGAACTTTGGCAAACCCAGAACAACTTTTGCAGTATCAGAGGAGGTTAGGAAATATCAGAATACTGTTAAAACAATCTAAGAGCAGTAACAAACACATGGTGTTGCTTTAACATGTGCAAGCTGAAAAACAGTGAAATTCAACGAAACCAAGAAATACAGCACAGATCTCTTAAATAGCACTGAGAAAGTTAGAGCAAGTGCAATATATATATATATATATATATATATATATATATATATATATATATATATATATATATATATATATATAGTGGATATAAAACGTGTACACACACCCCTGTTAAAATGCCAAGTTTTTGTGATATAAAAAAAATGAGACCACATTAAATCATTTCAAAACTTTTCCCACCTTTAATGTGACCTATAATCTATACAATTCAATTGAAAAAACAAATCTGTTAGGGGATAACATATAAAAAAAAAAAAAAACAAACAATAAGCTGGTTGCATAAGTGTGCACACCCTTAAACTAATACTTTGTTGAAGCACCTTTTGATTTAATTACAGTATTCAGTCTTCTTGGGTAGGAGTCTATCAGCATGGCACATCTTGACTTGGCAATATTTGCCACTCTTCCTTGCAAAAGCGCTCCAAATATGTCAGATTGCGCGGGTATTCCTTGTACACAAGTCTCTTCAGGTCACCCCACATATTTTCTATTGGATTTAGGTCTAGAATCTGACTGAGCCATTCCAAAACTTTAATTTTCTTCTGGTAAAGCCATTATTTTGTTAATTTGGATGTATGCTTGGGGTCATTGTCATGTTGAAAGGTGAAATTCCTCTTCATCTTCAGTTTTCTAGCAGACGCCTGAAGGCTTTTGGCCAAAAGTGACAGGTATTTGAAACTGTTCATAATTCCCTCCACCTTGACTAAAGCCCCAGTTCCAGCTGAAGAAAAGCAACCCCATAGCATGATACTGCCACCACCATGTTTCACAGTGGGGATGGTGTTCTTTTGGCAATGCGAAGTGCTGTTTTTGCGCCAAACGTACCTTTTGGAATTGTGGCCAAAAAGTTCAACCTTGGTCTCATCAGACCATAACAGATTATCCCACATGCTTTTGGGAGACTTGATGTATTGTTTTGCAAATTTTAGCCTGGCCTGGATATTTTTCTGTGTAAGAAAAGGCTTCCATCTTGCAACCCTACCCCATAGGCCAGACATACCGAAAATACAGGAGATTGTTGTCACATGTAGTACACAACCAGTACTTGCCAGAAATTCCTGCAGCTCCTTCAGTGTTGCTGTAGGTCTCTTGGCAGCCTTCCTGACCAGTTTTCATCTCGTCTTTTCATCAAGTTTGGAGGGACATCCAGTTCTTTGCAAAATCACTGTTGTCCTAGATTTTCTCCCCTTTTTGATGACTGTCTTCATTGTATTCCATGGTACATCCAATGCTGTGGAATTTGCTTTTTGTAACCTTCTCCTGACTGATGCCTTTCAACGGTTCCCTATCAGAAGCCTGAAACACTATAAGCTTGAAAATCAAAATCCTGAAACCAAAAGCCTGAAAATTCAAAATCCCGAAAACCCAAAATCCTGAAAACACAAAATGGACATACTGACGTCATTGTGGCTTTGCTATTGTTAGCCCTGTGGTGTTAGGTCATGTGTTGGGTTCAGGTGAGTGTGCGGTTGGTTTTATGTTAGGGTTAGGGGCGGTTTAAGTGAGTTAGGGTTAGGGCGCAGGTTAGGCATGTATGCAATAGTGACAAATATTGGGGTTAGGGGCGGTTTAAGTGAATTAGGGTTAGGGCGCGGGTCAGGTGAGTGTGCAATATTGACGGACCTTAGGGTTAGGGTTAGGGTCAGGGTCAGTTGGTAGATATTAGTGTCTTTATAGTGACATATTAGCATTATTTGTGTTTTCAGGATTTTGGGTTTTCGGGATTTTGAATTTTCAGGCTTTTGGTTTCAGGATTTTGATTTTCAAGCTTATAGTGTTTCAGGCTTCTGATAGGGAACCCTTTTTTCAACATATGAGATCCGTTTGATGCTTTGTAAGCTCTCTGCAAAGCAAGACTTTTGCTTAGCAGGCAACTGAGTAAATATCAGGAAAATCCTACTATGCCAGCAGAACTTTATTTGGGGTTAATCAGAGTCTCTTTAATGATGGCAGGTGTGTACCCAAGAAGACTGAATGTAATTAAAGCAAATGGTGCTTCAACAAAGTATTAGTTTAAGGATGTGCACACTTAGCAACCAGCTTATTGCACGTTTTTTATTTTTTATATTTTTTCCCCAACAGATTTGTTTTTCAATTGAATTGTACAGGTTACAGGTCACATTAAAGGTGGGAAAAGTTTGAAATGATTTATTGTGGTCTCACTTTTTTATATCACAAAAAGCTGGCATTTTAATAGGGGTGTGTACACTTTTTATATCCACTGTATATAAGTGTGTGTATATCTATATCTATATATATCTATATATATCTATATATATCTATATATATCTATATATATATCTATATATATATATATATATATCTATATATATATCTATATATATATATATATATATATCTATATATATATATATATCTATATATATATCTATATATATATCTATATATATCTATATATATCTATATATATATCTATATATATCTATATATATCTATATATATATCTATATATATATCTATATATATATCTATATATATCTATATATATATCTATATATATATATATATATATATATATATATATATATATATACATACATACACATACACACTCATATCAGCTTTGTAGGTCAAAAATGAACCCGAGGCTTTGTAGCTACAGATGTCCAAAGCCAGTCACAGGGAAGCTCTGAACCAAAATATGTTTCAGAAGTGGGATTCAAACTTACACCTCCTCTGGAGACCAGAATTCCCATGAGCAATGGAAGGAGTTTAACCTTTGACTCTGATGCCTTAGACCACTTGGCCATCTTGTCATGTTGAAAGGGTGGTCAGATCCACTTTGTTAGGAGATGTTCAAAAGCAAGGATTTGTCTGAAAAGTAACTGCAATGTGTCTACTCTAACCCTGGAACTGGGTGTTTTTACTCTGGAAAGACTCTGGAAGGTCGGTGATATAATTAGGTATGATGACTGCTGGCTTTTAGCCAGGATTCAGTGACTGCTACCATGTCAGGCTGTTGAGAAAGTATCATACATTCCAAATGTGGATATTTAATTCTGGTGTGACTTACATTTAAATAAGTAATTATTTTTACAATTGTATAAGGTATCCCACAGAAAGTCAGGAATGAACTCCATGTTCCTTGCTAGGATGATGCCATTAAAGAGTAGAATAAGTAACACAAACAGAATTAACGACGACACTAGCAAAACATAGGGTTGTGACATTGTGAAAGGGTGGTCAGGTTACAGGATGTGATGACCCCCCCCCTCAGAATAACAAATGGGAGCATAGAGGAGGAATAGCTGTGGAATGGGCAGTGGTGGCTGATGAACCCTAACTGCACTGCAAAGTATGACATCCTTTGGATAAGATGCAAAACTGAGGTCCCATCTGCTTAAATAGGTGGTAGCTCGTATGGATGTAAAAGATTCCACAGCACCTATCAAAACGAATAGTGGCAGTTCCCCAATGCCTTGGCCAAACCTCCCCTAGAAGTATAACTACCAACTTAGGTCTCCTCTGAAAACAGGCCAAAAGCACTGTGGATCTAACCTGGTCAACAAAGGACATATTGTTGTAGCTAGTTATACCTATGCACCCCCTTTAGTCCAGCTGAAGGAAATGCACCCCAGTGGGGTTGTTATGCTCGTAGGGCCATAAACTGATCTTACCAAAGTTAGGCTGGTTTTTGTTATTAACTGCCTTGTACTAGGTAAGGTTAGAAAAGATATTTAGCGTAACAGCCAACAGAAATCCTACTAAGTCTCACAGTAAAGCTAACTACTACAGTTATACCCTACATATTGAACTGGGTTTCTCTGAGCCTTAAACCATTAGCACACTGGATTTCAGCCAAAAAAACACGTCTTGGTGTGTAACTACATTAGCCAACATTATCAAGAGATTTTTTTACAGTCTCTTGCAAAGCTTAAAATTTTAGTTCTGAACAGTTTCATTAGTTAGCAAACATGGTGCCTAATACATTGACATCTCTTTCTCATATTTAAAGTAATAAAATGAGTGCAGCATTACAACTGATTACAGTCAGTTGCACCTCATTATGAGGAGGCATACCTGTCAACTGTACATATCTTCGCAGAATGTCCAGATTTTTAGCTCATATTTTTGGTCTATTCCTCATAAAATCTGTGTTTTATAGACAAATTCTGGGATGATCTAAGGACTGAAGTCACTAAATAATGACATACATTTGAGTTTCAGACTTCAAATCCTTCAGAAAATGTCTGTTAAACCAAATCCTATTACTCTAGCAACTTTCTAAGCTTAGAAGAGTAATAATTAAAATATGTTTTTGGAACTTTGCCCCTCCACTTTGTCCATCTTTGCCCAGATTTCTTACACTGAGAGATTGAGAGGTATGTGAGGAGGTTAAGCACAAACCTGAAAATTAAACTAGTTTCCCTGATCTATCGTTGCTACCAAAAGAGTGCACAAACATAAAAAAAGGGGCATGGTAGCACACACCACTGCTTTCACTCAAACAGCACACCACTATCATAGACAGCTTCTGCTGTTTGAAGACGTAATTCTGTATGTTCACACAAGCGGCAAATCAGCAATTAGAAATTATGCTTCTGTGGTTCACCAAACATCTTGTGCATCATGGGAAACAAATCCAGCAGTCTTCAGCAGTGAAGCTGATTGTTGAAATGTGTCTAAAGTTTGATGCTATTGTCAAGAAAACAGCGCATCAGTCCTTCGGAAGTTTAAGAAGGCACAAAGCATCAGCGTTTATATATTCTCCACTTTCACAACAGGGAAGCAAGCCCTTACTGCAAAGCTGAATTTTGCAGGCATGCTTTCTCTTTACAGTAGAAAAAAGTATTTCCTTTTTTAGTTTTCAAATGCTTTGTGCATTCCAGGATGTGATTCATTTCTGACCTTGCCTATGTATATGCAGAATGCAAAATACCTTTGACTCATAGCTTAATGAATCGGGGACAAATACCGAAACAATCAGGGACACTTAAAATATTAGTACCATTAACTTGATACATTTTCAGAATAAGAGAATGTGAATTAATATACCTTTTATGAAGTAAAAGAAATCTATAACTCTAATTATTGTCATTATTTAAGTATAATGTGCTACCTTTTCTCTAAGTCACCAGTTTTAGGAGGGATTAAAAGGGACAAGGCTAAAATTTGACTCGAAATCGGACTCCCTAAAGACTGGAGACAGAGAGGCATCCTGTGAATCTGTAGTTCAAAGGTAGGCAAACTTCTAAGAAAGGTGCCAAAAATCGCAGCATCTACTCTTGCGAGATGTTTAATTGCTATTCACACAAACTGCAGGAAGTGAGTAAGGAGAGGGATAACTTCATAGTTATGCATTTTTAAACACAGTGACTATACTGGTGATGAATTCAAACTCCAGAAATCTTGCTGTTTTGGAAGAAAACCTGTCAGGACATCAAATAATAAAACAGTATGGTTATCCATATCACCTCTCAACTGTCCAGATTTTTGCTTCATATTTTTGGTCTGTTTCTCATAAAATTGTGATTTTTTTTCTCTCAAATCTTTGGCAAATCGTTGAGAATTGAAGTCACAAAATAATGACAGAGATTTGCGTTTCAGACTTCATAACCTTCAGAAAATCCATGTTAATGCAAAACCTGTTGTTCTATTAACTTTCTAAGTTTGTAAGAGCAATACTTATAAACTGCCCTTATTTTCCAGCCTTTGCCCCCCCCCCCCCATTATTTATGGCTTTGTCCAGATTTCTTGCTCTTAGAGGTTGAAAGGTATGCTCACCATAATGCTCCCCTACTGGCCTCTAATAGACTACCAGAAAAATGTGATTGCGTGACACTCTTTGGCACTAGTGGTTGGGATTGCTTAACACTGCTATATTTTTTTCTGTTTTTCAAAGGTGCTGTTATATAGACCTTTAAGAACAGGCAGACAAAATGTGGATTCAGAACAAAACCAGTGTTGAAGAATATGTCAGACTTGGCTGCTTCACTTGTACATCCGCATGAGCTTTATCCTGTTTTGAAAGGTGCTATAAAACAGATTAAAAGCACCCCCCCCCTCCAAAAAAAAAGTCACTTCTACATTCATGCATATTACTTGAATGTTATTTCGCAAACATGCACTGCACTGGCCTTTTCATTTTTCGTACAGCTTTGGACATGGCTTCATTGACTGTCAGGGGCTACTGTAACAAAAAAAAAAAAGTACTGAAAAAAATGTGTACAACTGTCAGAACTCTGCTAAAGTAAACAAAGGAGGCTGCATTAAAGTCAAATCATTACTTAAAATCCTATATTTTTCTATATGAACCAATGAACCATATGAAAGTATACATAAATATTTTGTCAAGAGATCTGTCAAAGTACCTTTGTACTAGCTGCGAAAACTCTGTTAAGAAAGAATGCTGCATTAAATTTAAATCATTACTGCAATCCAGAATTTCTCAGCATGATCTGTATAAAAGTAGAAAGGAACATTTTTCATGGGATACTCTTAACATGAATATCTGTCTCCACAGCAGAAGCAAAGCAGCTTTTGAGGCAAGAAAGATCAGGCCCCCTACTCCGTACTCTTTATACAACATCCTACTAACAAATCTGTTTGATACTTCAAGAAAATACTACAAAGATTACTTTACAATTACAGATGTTATGTATTTGCCTTTCTAACAATGTATATTGCCTATCCCTTATTAACTTATCTGCTCTTTATACTACTTAAACTAATATGTAGAGAAGAACTCTAAAGGTTCATAGCCAACTACTAGGCTAGCTACCCTTGCTATTTTAAGTTTCGCCATTTCCCTTCAAAGGTGAGAATCAAACCCTGTACCTTGTGTCTGCGAGGTAATATGCAACTCCTGTAAATGTATTTATAGCACATTTGTCTCTCAGACTACATACATTCCAACTCTCCTTGGCATTGTAACTACTGCATGGTGAGTAATCTCTCAAAAAAAAAAATCTTAAAAGTTGGCATCAACACATCAAGCTGTCATTCATTTCAGTCATAAGAAGGGATGGAGAAGGGCGGGGTTTGCTACTGATCAGAGTGGTGTGCCTTTGAAAAATAAACTCACAACAAATATGCTTTTGGAAATTTCTTACAGGTACATGCAGCAGCCAAGTTGGTGGACAAAGTGGGTAAACACAACTTTTTAAACAATGGCAGTCTTACAGACACCTGGTACGGTTTCTAGAAAGGCCACATCACGGAAATTACAAAACTTGCACATCAGAAGTCTGAATGCACAAAAGCATGAATCACTTCATAGCTATTTTCTAGACTTGTGTAAAGCAGTCAGTGCAGTGCATAATGACATCATACTAAAAAGACTCAAATAGACTTTTTAAATTTATATTTTTTCCTCCTCATATAATTACTTGATAAACAAGGCCTGAAGGGTAAACTACTGCCAAGATCTTTCAAATCACTACTTGTTATAAACAAAGTCTCACAAGGTTAATTCTTCTGCATTTGTAAATATGTGACAGGCCTGTTACCTATCTGAAACCATATGGTGGTAACCATGTGGGTGGTTACTCAGCACTTGGGAGACTAATGCAAAGGAGGACCAGTAAAATTTTCAACAAAAGCTATCTAGTCTGTAAAAAGTGGTTAGTCAGAAGCAGGCTGGTTCTCAGTGCTGGAAAACAAAGTGTTACACACAACACAATAAATCTGCATTGGCAGTTTAATATGTTACCAAGTGGACTACAAATGGTAGTACTTTAATCACTCACCTAAATCTTTCACAGGCTACTTTATCCTTTTCCCTTAGCTATAAGGGCATCTTTTCCCCAGATCTCCAACAGGCCACAAAAGGCACAGCAGAAAACAATGTTATCTGCTCAGGACCCCACAATAATGAAGGTAACAAAAGGCCTGACTCGGGGGTACGGGAATGGGGAGTGTTACAATGAAAGTGCTAGTGCAGATCTATTTTTATATCTGTCACTGAAAGTTTCATATCCACTGCTAAGCCAAGAATCTCAAGCAAGACCATTTAGTATATTTGCCACACCTCTGTGGCTTATTACTGCAGTGAATTCTAACTGTGCAAAATTGTACTTATGTGCATACTGAATGTTCAGCAGTTACTTTATCTTAGTTTACTGAAGCATCTCTTATATGTTGTTTGTATACACCTCACCTCAAGATATAGAATTGTTTATCATCTATTATTTCTCATTTCTGATTGTTGCGGTCATATCCTGGATAGTGGATGAAAAGAGTCCTGTAGTAGAACACACCTCTGGTTATGAAACAAAATAAATAAATTGTTTGAATAGTGGGTGCTGCAAAGAAGACAAAGCATGAAGTCACATCAGATTTGTAGTGCCAAATGAAATTGTTCAGTGGTACTCATGGGGCAGTTGCCCACACATCATTCACAAAAGGATTTTTAAAGGCTTGCAAAATGGCCACTGCTCTGGTGGGATGAGCGCTGTCTCTGTTAAATGGTTCTATACTTCACAAAAAGTATACAGTGTGAAACTAAAAGAAAGAGTTGTCCCACCCCCTTCTCTATTCTTCAAATAACACACCGCTTATCCTACGGCTTTAAACATGCTTCTCACTCTGCTCTCACTGGGCACTATTACCACTCATTAGCAGTGACTCCAGGCATCCCTTAGACAGACAACCCCCAAAGACTACTTGTAAAGTCAGATGTGGTGTAATCGTGACAGGTGGTGTAAACCTGGTGAGTGCAAAAAACACGTACTCCCCAAAACCTAAATCAGTGTTGCTTGTCTATGCCCTGACATCACACAAAGGCACAGACTATCATGTGGGAGTATCAACAAATTGAGCTAAACCCATAAGACATAGTGCATTGAAGGTGGACATCGATTTATGCTATGCTGCTCACTTTTACAGCGCAATGATGGTGGGCATGGATTTAAGCGATGCTACTCACTTTTTTGGTGCAATGATGGTGGGCATGGATTTAAGCGATGCTACTCACTTTTTTGGTGCAATGATGGTGGGCATGGATTTAAGCGATGCTACTCACTTTTACTTGCTTATGGATGTACAGTTTTACAGGCAAAGCTAAACTTCCTACCTTATATTTTAATAAACAGGCTGTTAACATACAGCTGCAGTACTGCAAGGAAAGAGATCAATTACTATGTCATAGCGGTGTACACATTTATATTACACTGATTACTTAGTGACACACTATACAGCTGCACCAACATTTATGAGTACACGCCCCTCCTACATGTACTACACTGTTGTAAATACGTTTACTGTATGATATTCATATGCACCTGATGCTTTCCTCCTGGATCATCCCTATAATGGTCCTTAGATCACTGGGTCCTCACCCGGTAAACAAAAGGCAGCGGTTACTACTACTACCTCACACTTTAGTATTACAATCTGACAGTATCTGGTTGTTCAGTTTGAGTTTTGGTTGGGATGCCTTCTGCATGAAATCTACACATAATCCTTGAGTTAGCTTCACAAAGAAATGTTGTAGCTGAACTGCTGATCTGAACTGCCTTTTGGTGTACTTGCTACATGTTGTGTTTGCATGCATATTCTGTGCATATGCATGCATATGCTAGTGTATAACCCAGGACAAGTTCCTCTGCTTTAATTTCAAGTATCAGAAAAAGATCCTGGTCCTCTGGCTCTGAAATGCATTAACTCAGTAATCGGAAAATGACTCCTTGGCGACTATTTACTTACTTCAGCAAAACACCTGACAAATAACTATTATACTTGTTGTAGAATGCACATCTGATTAGTAGGGTTCCTATTATATAACTGAAGATGCATTCCTTCAAATGCATCTTGATCTAACTTGAAAGCACAAACAGCAAAATAGCGAAACGGCATGTTTATGTAACGTTTTAAAGTTTTTATTTTATTATTTATTTATTTTTTGTGGAACAGGGATTTTTTTTCCCCCCTGGGGGAAAAAAAAAATCGCTGTTCTAAGTGTTCGGGATTGTAGGCTTTCGTTTACATGGGGTCAATAAATCAGCGTTCGCTTATTTAACATAGACCCGATTAGTACACTTCAACAGCTGTTTTAACTTATAATCATATCTGAATGTTAGCCTCAGTCTACTCACAAAATGGGGATGTTCCATATTATGGGCAACTTACAAATATACTTAAAATGGGAAATGCTGATGCCTTCACTCCTTCACAAATGAAACCAGCATGCTCCTTCCTGTAATTTTCATTTACTGTACAAAAATTGGAATAGCCATGAATTCGATCACTTAAGAAGGCAAGACTAATGCACCATAAATTCTTAAAGCATTACAAAATATATGGGTCTACTTCACAAGATTGAAGACCCATATAATTGACTTTCATAAGAAAGTACAGTTGTGTACCTACCATAAATGTAGGTGTTTGAGTGTATTCACTGTTGCAGTCATTACAATTGGGTTATCCTGCTGGCAAGTCTAGGTCCGGCGTCGGTTGCTGTCGTCGCCTCCTCCCTGACGTCAGTGCGCCAGGGGTATAAAAGATGCAGCCGACGCCATTTTCTTCAGTTTTTCTTGCCCCTGATGTCAGGTGCCCCTAAAAAGGTAGGCTAAATTATGCCAGTAAGCATGCATACACAAAAAACAACTTTTCCTTCATTTATAAGCAAATACACCACATAGGTTGTATAGTATAGAGAAGTACAGATAAGTCCCAGCAAGGAAAAGGGGGATGGAGGGAGGGTAACCTGGACTGCAACAGTGAATACACTTGAACATCTACCTTTATGGTAGGTACACAACTGTACTATGTTCATCGTGTTTCAACTGTTGCAGTCATTACAATTGGGTTGAATCCCAAAGCTAAGGTTGGGAGACTGGCTAAATAGGATTAGGAGAAGCTATCAGGCCCTGCAGAACTGCAGTGGCAAAGCCTGCCCTGGATTTAGAGTAGAGAGGTAAGTGATAGCGCTTTGTAAAAGTATGCACTGAACTCCCAAGTTGCAGCCTCTAAGATGTCTTTGGTTGGTACTCCTCTGAGGAAGGCTGCTGAAGTGGCTGCTGATCTGGTTGAATGTGGCCTAATGCCCTTAGGCACTGATCTGCCATGCTGTGAATAGCAGAAACGAATGCAGTGGCCTATCCACTTTGAAATAGTCTGTTTTGAGATAGGCTTTCCTTGTGATCCTGCACCATATGCCACTAGAAGTTGTTCGGTCTTTCTGAAAGCTTTGGTTCTGTTCAAGTAGAAGCATAGCTGCCTGTGAATATCCAAAGAATGCAGAAGTCTCTCACCCTTATTCTGTGGGTTTGGGTAAAAAGTAGGCAAATTAATTGTTTGGTTAAGGGCCACACTGGACACTACCTTAGGCATAAATGTAGGGTTTGTCCTTAGAGAAACCCTGTCAGGATAGAAAATGATAAAAGGTTCCACAGCCATGAGTGCCTGTAACTCTGAGACTCGTCTAGTGGCGGTTATTACTAGGAGCAGAACTGTTTTCCAGGATAAGAATTTTATATCAGCTGCAGAGAATGGCTCAAACGGAGGCAGTGTGAGTTTTTCCAAGACATAGTTGAGGTCCCAAGCAGGTATTGGTGCTCTCCTTGGAGGTCTTATGTTTTTGGCCCCTCTGAGGTACTGCCTTAGCAATGGATGAGAACAAATAGGTGGTTCTGTATTGTAATGAGCTGAAATGGCAGAGGCATGAATTTTAATTGATAAAAAGGAAAGGCCTTTCTCCAGCATCTCAGTTAATTATTGCAAAATCTGAGGAATATTTGGAACAGCCGTGTCAATACCTAGTGCCTGGTTCCAAGCACAGAAGCTCTTCCATGTTTCTGCATAAGATTTTCTGGTACTAAGCCTCCTGGCCTCCAAAATAACATCCATCACTGCTTTAGAGAGAGGTGTGTCTTGAATGGCTACATTATCCGCAATGCTGCCAGGTTTAAGGTCCTGAGTTAGCTGTGCAGTATCTGACTGTCTTGCTGGGTCAATAAGTGAGGAATCTGAGGTAATGTCCAAGCTGGGCATTCAGACAAGCTCTTTAGGATTGGGTACCAGCGCTGGTGGGGCCAGTCTGGGGCAATCAGCATCATTTTTGGCTTCTCTTGTCTGACCTTGGGGAGGAGAGGCAGAGGAGGAAAGGCATAAACTGTTAGGTTTTTCCAGCTGAAAGATAGAGCATCCACTTTCCATGCTTGCTGGTGATAAGTCCTTGTGCAGAATCTCTGTAGTTGGCAGTTGTGAGGGGAGGCAAATAGGTCTATGTCCGGGCATCCCCAGTTCCTTGTTATCATACTGAAGACTTGTGGATCCAATTTCCACTCGTGGGAATCCATTAGGTTTCTGCTTAGTTCGTCTGCCAGAGTATTTATACTTCTTGGCAGGAATTGTGCTTGCAAATGTACTTGGTAAGTCAGTGCTGTGTCCCACAAGTTCATGGCTAGTCTGCAGAGGGGGTAGGAATGCGTGCCCCCTTGCTTGTTTATTTACCATATGACTGTAGTATTGTCCGTCTTTATCAGTAGTGGTCCTGGATGAAGTTGATCCTTGAAGGCTGTCAGGGCATTCTGAACAGCTAGCATCTCTTTTTGATTGATATGTAGATGCATTTGACTTGCGGACCATGTGCCCTGAATACATCTTCCTGCCATATGGGCCCCCCAGGCATAATCTGATGCATCTGTTGTCAATGTCTGCCTGGCTGTGGGGAAGGTGAATGGCTGTCCCGTGTTGAGGTGACAGGCTTTTGCCCACCATCAAAACTCCTGCTGCAGGCAGGGAATGAGGGTAATTATTGTTTCCAGGCTGTGGCAATGTTGAGTCCAAATACTTTTCAGATACCATTGAAATTTCCTCATATGCAGTCTTGCATATGGAATTAGCAGTATGCAGGATGACACGAAGTGCAAAGCCTGCAGAATTTTTCTTGCAGATAACTGGGTCTTTGTTGCCAACATTTTGAAATAAGTAGTCAGTTGTCTGTACACACACCAAAATTCCTGAAATCAACGTATTGCCACACAAAAATCAGCCCACGAGGCTCAGGAAGAATCAGGAACCAAGGATATACTGCAGTTAAATTCTTTAATTGTAAAAACATACACCAAAGATGGAGAAACAGATGGTTGAGCGCTTTCATCTAGATAACCTAGATTTCATCAGAACATCTGACTCAACTTCACATTGCCTTTAAATAGCATAAAAAAACGCCTTTTTCTAACCAATTAAACAATTACATAAAATTAACCCTTATGGTAAAACATTTCAAGTTAAAACAGGATATTCTTACTTGTATAACCACCTAGTCAACCTACATATACATAGAAAGACACAATAAAGTTATAATGTCACAGTTAAGAATATATCAATTGTCATAACTAGCTTGTGTTACTACTGTGTCCATAAAACTGCTGATATTAATAATTACAATATTTATACTAATAGTAAATTCATATCCACTATTCTAAAAACATATTAAATACAACTAATAATACAGTATAAATCAATTGATACACTGTATAACCATATGTCATAAAACCTGCTACTGGTTTATAGTCTGACAAAACTTTGCTAACTACCACACATTGAAATAGTTGGTTTTATACCCTAACTAAAGGTTTAGTGGGGATTACTTTGTTCAGGCCAGGTGGTGTGGCAGCATCTAATCGCAACTGCCATTTGATTTCTTTCTCCCCAACAATGGCCTTTATATTGCCTCCTCTAGGGTTCGATGTAATCACCTCCAATATAGCAAATTTAAAGCCCGTGCATGTCGCACTATTTAATATGTGACGCGACAATGCATTATTCGTATCTTTTTTACTGATACAGTAAATATGATCGTAAATTCTATTCTTAAAAAAACGATCCGTCATTCCAACATAATAACTTTGGCATGTGTCACAAATGGCTAAATAAACCACATGTTTAGTTAAACAATTCCCGTATTTAAAAGTAATCTTGGTCCTAATTCTATTTTTCAACACTACGGTATTGCCTTCAAATATATATTTACAGTAACTACAGCATCCACACTTCCTAGTACCCATTTTATGAGTCTTCTTGTCCTGCATGGAATTCTGTCTTATTTCAATAAGCCTTTTCAGGCTATTACCTGTTTTATATACAAAATAAGGTTTGGAAGGAATTTTTTCCTTGATCGCTGAGTCACTTGTTAATATATACCAATATCTTGAGATAATTTCCTTAACCTCATGTGTGTGATGACCATACTTCACAATGCAGGCTCTCTTATAATGGTTGCCATCGGTATTATCTTGTCTGTTATTTTTTTGTATGCCAATACCTAATAATGGTGGATATTTTTTACCCCATTCATTGGTTACATAACTAGTTAAATCATTCAACATCTTCTCAGGATATCCCTTATCTCTAAACATTCCCACTATAAATCTTACCTCTTTTATCATGTTGTCCCTTTCAGATGTCATTCTCACTGCCTTTATTAACTGCCCTTTCACTATATTGTACTTGACCTTGTATGAATGAGCACTATTATAATGCAAATAGCCATTGCTATAGGTCTCTTTCCTGTAGATTGTTGACTGAAATGACCGTCCATCATTATAGACATATACATCTAGATAATTTATCCCTTTTCTATCATATTGATAGGTAAATTTGAGATAATTAGTAGTAGCGTTTATATATTTAATAAAGTCATCTAGTTCTTGAATATTACCTGTCCATAAAAGAAACATATCGTCAAGGTACCTGACATACGTTTTTATTTTATGCTTCCAAGTAGTGTTTAATATATAAGTTGTTTCCCAATCTAGGAGAACCATGTTGGCATACATGGGGGCACAGGCTGCCCCCATCGCCACACCTGAAATTTGTTTATAATATTCTCCTTCGAAAAAAATATAATTATGGTCAAGTACAATGTCCATAAAAGAGGTGAGGAGGGCAATCTCTTCTTGCTGTAACCCACTAAACTTAGTGAGACTCTGTATGAAACTATCTATTCCTTCGTTCTTGGGAATGCAAGAGAACAGGTCTTTGACATCTATTGTGACAAATATGATGTCATGAGACCACAATTCCTGTGTGAGTATTCCCAGGAATTCCCAGGAATCCTTCATAATGTGCGGAATAAGCTTATACATGTGTTTCAACCTATTATCCACTACTTTGCCATACGGGAATGTCTTGCTCGCACTACCTGATATTATAGGTCTAAATGGTGGTTCGATAGGGTCTTTATGTACCTTTGGGATCCCTCTTATTGTTGCCAATATGGGAAATTCAACCTTCAGGAATTTATAAAGTTCTTCGTCCACTCTATTATCTAATAAAAATTCCTCCAAATAAGAGTCTATTCTATTATGAGCAATGTTGACTTGATTTAACGAAGACACTTCATATTGAGTTGTATTGTTTAATATTTCAAACATTTTGTTGCTATACTTTTCTTGGTCATACAGGACAATTCCTCCCCCCTTATTAGCCACCATTATCCTGACATTCTCCGAACAGATGGAATCAATCAAAGAATGTATTTTATTGACCAATGTATAATCATTCTTATTAAATTTGTGTTTATTGTATAGCTTATAAATTTCTTCCTGAATCACATTCTCAAAAGTTTCCAAAGTTTTCACCGTTGGAGGTGTAAAAGAACTCTTTTTTTCTTAAGTCCGTAATGTTGGATGCCTGATGTGACTTGTTATGAAAAAATATCCCTAAATTTAATTTTCTGAGGAATAACTTTACTTCTACCAGAACATCTATCAAATCTAAAGATTTGTCTGGTATGAATTTCATTCCCTTCGAGAAAATATGTACAAGATCTGGTTTTACTTCATAGGTGGTATAATTGTAAATTTTAACTTCCCCTTCATTTACTAATAGTGAGGGACCTGATCCCATATTCATGTTGTCCATATTAATCCTGTCAGTTGGACTTGTACTGTTATGTACATCACCAATGGTTGTCCTTGGGATTATCTGTATTTGTTCCACCTGTAATGACCTTTCCCCTTTCGATTTACTGTGTGCCACTTGTTGTACTCTTCCTCCTCTAAAAAAAACCCTTCATTGTGGTGTTTATAGAAATCATCCTGATGTATATTACTAGTGTTTCTCTTATCTTTTTCCCTATGGCTCTCTCTACCCTTGTTATTCCACTTATACGCTGTCCCTTGTTCATACTGATACATATCACGCTCTAACTTTTTACATTTTTTGGCAAACATTCTCTTACTAGCATTTTCAGCATAATCATACTGTTTATAAAATAGTTTTTCCCATTGTGGAAATAACTTATCATCACGTATTACACTATCCATGCTTTCAACTTCGGTAATTAAAGCAGTTAACTTCAAGTCATTGTTATCCAAAATAAACTGCATAAACTGTTTGCCAAACTCGTTAAACATATCATTACACTTTTTTATGTTACATGCATTCCTTTCAATACCCATGGGTTCTTTAAAAAAACGAAGCCCCATTGGGACAATATGGCAGTTTAAACATCTCCGTAAATACATATTATCAACCTGCAGTGCTTTAATTTTGGTCAGCTTGTTGCCAAAGCCGAATATCATATGTTTCAAAGAATTATAGTTATCGTTAGACACCTGTCCCTTGTTATTAACATTGTTCTTAGTTTCAAAGTCAAATGGCATTTGTAACAGCTTTTCCACATTGTAGTGGGGTGTATATTCATTAAACCCCATCACGGGCCTATGATTTACAGTACCTGTGAATTTTGTATTTGTGATAGCACTGGGTTTCCCTTTGGCGCCATATGTCCTTTCCGGTGGTTGCCTTTTGGGTTTAGCCCCTGAAATTAAATAAATCTCATCCTCATTATTGCAAGAAGCCGGTACAAAGTTGAACGATGCTGGATTATTGTCCACTTGTGTAAGCGTACCCTTCCTCGGCGTACAGCTGAGTAAAAATGGTGACGAACTTCTCCTTTGCCCGTTCGGGATGTCATCCTCACTCGCTTGGCCAATAGAGGAACGGGACAACGCTGGTGCGTCAATTATTGTAGGCGGATTTTGTGTTCTTAAAGAGCCCGGTTTGGGAGTGAGTAGCTCAATAAGGCGAGATAATTCTCCCTTGATAATAGCCATCTCTGAATGCAGTTTGTCGACTTCCTCCCAAGTAATGGGAGTTCCGAGTCCAGATACGTCCTGCAGTGAATCCATAAATATCGACTGGACACACACCAAAATTCCTGAAATCAACGTATTGCCACACAAAAATTTTGGAATATCCAGGAATGTGTTTAGAATAGACAGGTCCAGTATTAGTCTCCAGGCTTTGTCTTTTCTGGGTACCAAGAATAGCCTTGAGTAAAATCCTTGTCCCTGCTCTTGCTGTGGTACTTGCTGAATGGCTCTCATGTCCATGAGGGATGAAATGTGCCTCTGCCCATTGATTGCGTGGCAGGTCTGGCATACCGTTTGGCCTTGGCAGGGCGTGAAAGTGGAACCTGTAGCCTTGAGATACGATATTTAAGACCCATTTGTCCTGGGCGATCATGTGCCATTTTTGTGAAAAAAGTGCTAGTTTTCCCCCCAAAGGAGCTGCCAGAAGGTAAGTGCTTGGTGCTGGCAGGGGAAAGTCATTGAGACTGTTTTCTGTATGGCTGTGATTTTTCCTCTCCGCTTTTGACGGTAGAAGCACCCCACTGTTTAGGCCTGTATGAGCCTCGGGGCTGTGATCTGCCTCTGGGGGGTCTGTATCTGCCTCTTTGTGGCCTGTCTGACACTGGAAAGGACCAATTCTTTGTAGGCCAGTTCCTGCTAAATCTGGGAGGCTGTACCTGTAAGAAATCCTTCACTGTTTGCATAGATTTAGCTTTGTCCTCCATTTTCTTCAACACCTCTTCGGCTTTAACACCAAACAAGGCATCATGTTGTAACGGAGCATCTAATAGCTTTGCTTAACATGATCGGGCAGATTCTGTTCTTTTAACCAAGCATGCCTCCTAATGACAGAACCTGTAACTACGGCCCTGCAGGAGGCCTCTAGAGAATCAAAACCACATTGCAAAGTATGCTTTCCCACTTGTTCAGCTGCATGCAATAAATCCTGCATTTCTTTGTTTTCTGCACATTGTGAATTTGTCAACATTTTCTGTTTAAGCTGTGACATAAGATATTGCTGATATTTAAGCATATGAAACTGACAATTTAAAGCTCTTACAGCCAAGGCAGCAGAAGTATAAATCTTTTTCCCCCATCTGTCCAGGGCCCTTGAATCCCTATCTGAGGGGATATGGTTTTTTGCAGTGGAAGCCTTAACCCCCTTGGGACCCTGAGAAATAGTTTTTGGGTCAGCAGCAGGGTTTTTGTAAAGAAATTTATGAGAATCAGGAACCCTGCAGTATCTGTCTGGCTTAACAGGAGCTGGTGGTAGAGTGTCAGGAGATAGACCAGACTCTGAAAATACATCTACAATGTCTAAAACAGGAGGAATAGCAAGGGGCCTGTGCTGGGGTAATAAAAGGAAGTCTCTGTGCCTTTTCTTGGATTCTGAGTAATCTTGGCTCTCCCAATGGAAATGCTCCCTTCACAGTATGCAGGGTCTCCCCAAAAGAATAATCCTCAGGAGGTGAGGCTGAAGGGATAGATTTCTTCAGCATCAGAATCCTCATAGGAAGGAAGGGAATATTCCTGTTCAGAAGAGGAATCAGAAGAAATGGAAACCTGATCTGAAGTTTCATATTCTATCTCTTGCCTAGACCTCTTATCAAGAGGGGGGAATGGGAACCCCTGATCAAAGTAATTAGGTCTTCGGCCATTTTAAGCATCTGTTTTTTAGGCATGGGGGCCTGTCCAGGAGAATGCTGTACTTGTTTCTTTGTCTTTAGAGCTGCTTTAGTCTTTGCTTTTGAAGCTGAAGATGGCTTTACATATAACTGTGGAGGCCTGAAAACACCCTCAGAAGCTGATGCCTGCTCAGCAGCTCCGGACCCATCTGAGGGAATAGTTTCCAAGTGTCCAATACCTTGAGTATACAGCGGCCTAGTCGGCTCCACGTGGGAGTTGGAAGAAGCCTGTAGCTCTGAGGTAGTGGGAGTCAGGGGCTGCGAAAGCACCTCACTGAGAACCAGCGACAGGCCTAACGGAAGACTCTTTGTTGGTTTTGGACCTCGGATGCCTATCCTTTTCTTTACGCTTTTTATAAACTCCGGTAGTCGGCTGTTCCGATAATTGAATCTTCTGCCAAAGTAATGAAATGCAAAATCGTACCGACGCTTAACAGTGCATTGGTTAAATCTAGCACAAAACCAAGAACTAGCAACGTCGTGGTTAGGGCCTAGGCAAGGAATACAGTAAGAATGAAAATCCTTATGAGGTATTTGCTTCCCACAAGAAATACAATTATTAACTTTTTCTGACATCGGTCTGGAGTAAGAAAAAAAAGTTTCCCCAACAGGGTACTTAGCTTTAATGAAGACTTCGGATCTGAAATTCAAATTTGAAAATCTCAGGAGTCGGCCGACCGGCACTTGCGAACTGCTTTTGCTTCGGGCAACGCACGGCAAGAAAGATTGAAGAAAATGGCGTCGGCTGCATCTTTTATACCCCTGGCGCACTGATGTCAGGGAGGAGGCGACAGCAACCGACGCCAGACCTAGACTGCCAGCAGGATAACCCAATTGTAATGACTGCAACAGTGAAACATGATGAACATCGAGACCACATCATTGAAACTCCATATAACCGAAGGCTTACACATGTATACACATTACACAATGTACAAGTAGTTGCATGAACTCTGAAGAATTAATGACAATTAAAGGGTAATAATCATATGACATTATCCAACACAAACAAAATACCATATGTTGTAGTATAAGAAAAAAAGGACAAATGTAGTCATCCCTAATTATTACATATATACTGACACAAAATCATGAATTAATCCAAGCAGAAAACAAAGCGATAAGGAAAAGGAACAACTCAGCAGTCTAAGGTGCTACTCCAGGCAGCTGGGGTACACCGAGCACTATTATTTATTTATTTATTTTTTTATTTCACATTTGTTAACCGGGCTAGTCCAACTGGATGCATGTCCATTTTCAGTGGAGGCCCGAGGAGAAAAGCTCCGCTATCTACTACATGATAACACAAGTATATACAAAATACGTAAGGCATTTAAAGTACAAATACACAAGGCATTTAAACCACAATATGAGGATGTAGAGAAAAAGGTGATAGGGAGATACAGATATTACTAGAGTACTGATAAGCATAGTGTGAGACAGAGAAGTTAAATAGTTTAAAAGTTAGCAAAAGAGTTTAGAGATAAGTATAGTTTATAGATAAGAGAGTAATTTCTCAGTAGGAGTGAATAGATTAAAAAAATAGAGATGGGAGAAGGTGAAAAGGATACTGGAGATGGGAGGGGGTTAAGATCAGCTGGGGTTATTGCAGGAGCATAGCCAGTGGTTGGTTAGAAAGTGTTAGCAAGAAAGTATTAGTAATACTCCAGCAGGAGGTAAGCTATGGGTGGGTTGCAGATAAGGAAAGCACACCTAGCAAACACCAAGACTAAATAACAAGAACCTCCTAAATGTTAAAAATTATGGGAACAGGTCAACTCCTGACATAGCATTAAAGAAATAATAAATGTTTTCAGAAAATAAGGAAGACAACATGGCAAAATAATTTCCTGAACTTTAACTATCTCATTGAGGAAAGGAGTCAATTTATTTAAGAGTGTGTGTGTGTGTGTGTGTGTGTGTGTGTGTGTGTGTGTGTGTGTGTGTGTGTGTGTGTGTGTGTGTGTGTGTGTTTAGCTGGGTGTTGATTAAAAAAAAAAAAAGCCGTATTCCAAATTACACACAGGAAAGAAAATACTTGTTCCAGATGAAGCATAAAAATAAACATCTGCAGAAAATAAACATTTCTATAAAGTAAACACGAGAAACAAGGCACACTGCATTTTGCCAACTCTGAGCATACTATCACTCTTTAAATAACTGCATTCTGCATACACTTTTAAGAAAGCAAAATGTAAGGGGGAGAGCAATTATTAAATGATTTTTCCAGCTCTCTAGAGCATCTACATACATCATATCAAAGTCTGAGCTACTTCTTTGACAAGACTACAGAGTTTACCGAAAATCTGTAGCTCAGGTTTTAGAATATAAGTGGGTGGGGAAGTTGCACAAAATTTCAGTTACTGTATCACGGATAAATCCTTTACTAAGGAAATACCTGAAAAGAGGACAGTACAGATGCACATACCTCAATGGACTACATGACAAAGGTGGCCAAAAGGCTGACAATGAAAATGCCTGAAGCTGTACATCACAAATGTAGCACTATTAAAGTCCAAAACATTACAAATTGCGGTACATAAATCTGTGGCAATACTGACAGCGAAAACTACATACTTGCAGGTCCATGTTTATTGGGGGGGGGGGGGGGCAGGGAGGTGCAAGCCATTATGAAACCACACACCCCACTACTAAATTAATTTCCGAGACTAGAATGATAATCTATTTTACACAAATCTAATTATTCTACAAATCTCAGGTTCTCCAAGTGTGAAATAAAAATAAAGCAACAAGGCAGGCACTGTTCTACAACCTATTTTCCAGAATGTGCTAGTGGGTTAGAATTGGGCATGTCTGGACATGTAAGCCTTCTGACAACCATTCTTGTGCAGTTCAGTGAGACGTGCTTCAGTCCTGTGTAATCCCACCTAAATCAGTAAACTGAAGCAAGACAACACCCAGATATC
The DNA here is from genome assembly GCF_019279795.1 of Protopterus annectens. NCBI lineage: Eukaryota > Metazoa > Chordata > Ceratodontiformes > Protopteridae > Protopterus > Protopterus annectens. The sequence goes on along the minus strand of NC_056745.1, from coordinate 344,440,509 downwards.
CTTTTGTATAAACCATTTGTAAGGCGTATCTTCATCATGGGAACTCCAAAATTGTCAAATGGCCTTTTAGATGCCAGCTCAAGTTTTGACTAAATTAGCTACTGGTGACAATTCAAAATCAAAATTAGTCCTGGGGTTAAACACCACTATTCAAAATTTCCCTCTCAAGTTCCTAAACTTACTGGAATTCTCTAGTATTTCTTACAATAGTAGACTCAACAGTGCTGACAAAACAGTTCAGAAAGCCATTATTCATTTCCTGCAAACTGACACAAACATGGGTGTGACACTCCCAGCCTTTGTACAACAGTTAATCAACCATCTGCAAAGACCTGTCAGACTGGTTTACCACTGGTAAAGCATTTATCACTGTTTACACCCCAAGGGGATTGATTCAGTTGTGTGAATAGATAGGTTAGTGTTTCAGTGGAGTCTTTGTAAATGGGCTGCAATGCTACAAATGACTTTAAAAAAATATAGTCTCACACTCAAGAATCCTGGTCTTTTTATAAAAAAAAAGCATCACTACATATACATTGCATTATAGAGTACTCCACAGTGGATCAGACAAAAGGATCTTTTATATATATATATATATATATATATATATATATATATATATATATATATATATATATACACACATACACACACACACATACATACATACATACATACATACACACACACATATATATATATAAATAAATACATACACACACACTAACATTTTATATTTACTACATATTATATACTATATATTTTATATACATATAAAATATATGCATACTATATTTTATACACTGCAAGAAGTGGTCACAGAAGGCTATAAGGTCAACAGAGACCAGGCTGAAGACCTGGAAGTTGACTGGAGAGAAAGTACAACAGTTTAAGGAATTACTCAGGGCTCTAGCACCCCAAGAAGAGATATATGGCCAAGCCAGGTATGGAAATAAGGAACATAAGGAAAGCTGGTGGTGGAATGCAGAAGTCCAGAAAGTTATCAAAAGTAGGGAGGAGTACATGAAAAAGTGGGAGACAAAAAAGACTGCCAAGGCTAACAAAGAATCAAAGGAGTTGCAATAGCAAAGAATAGGGCATAGGAGGCACTCTACCAGCTTCTGGAAAGTGACTCTATAGGTGGCACAAAGAAACTCTATATCAGATTGCAAGGCAAAGACAGAAAGATGAAGAAGATAGTCAGACATCCTTCATAAGGGATGCCAGCAACAACTTGTGTCCACAGGACATCAAAGGCAGATGGAAGGAGCATTTCCAGCAGCTACTGAATGATGAAAACCCCACAGAAGCTGTACTGCCCCTGAAACAGCCTCAATGAGAGAACAGCCCGCCCTAGAGGAAGTAAGAATAGCACAAAGGAAAATTAAGTCAGGGAAAGCAGCAGGCTCAGATGAGGTCACAGCAGATATGACAAAGATGCTGGGTGAGATCGAGGAGAAATGTCTCCTGAGGGTATTCATAGCAGTGTGGAGAGAAAGGTGTACCCCAGATGACTGGAGAATAAGCATACTCATGCCAGCATACAAGAACCAAGGGGATATCCACAACTGTGGGCAGTACAGAGGCATCAAACTCCTGTCACATTGCAAGAAAGTTCTGGAGAGGGTGAATGACAAACGGATACGCAGAGCAGTAGAATGTAAGATGGGAAATAAGCAGTTTGGATTCAGATGAGGGTGCAGCACAACTGGCCCGAGGTTTGCAGTGAGAGATAGTTGAGAAGAAGCTAGAGCTGAGGAAAGAGTCCAACTGGGCATTCCTAGACTTGGGGAAAGCATATGACATGGTCCCAAGAAAGCTGATTTGGGCAGTACTGCAGTGGTCCTAAGTCCAAGAAACATTGGTAGAAGTAGCGCAGGCTATGTACAATGACACAGTGACTCAAGTACGAACAGTGTTCGGCCTCACCAAGGGGTTCCCAGTGGGAGTGGGTGTAGACCAGGGTTCAGCTCTGAGCCCACTGTTATTCATACTGGTGATGGATTACATTAGCAAACAAGTTGGATGGGCACAGCAACAAAGTTGCTGTACGCAGATGATGTGGCATTACAGGCAGACCTCTGAGGAAGAACGTCAGCAAAGTATAGGGGAATGGAATGCAAAACTGAAGGCTCATGGGATGATACTAAGCACATACAAGGCAGTGATAGTGGCAGTAAATGGGGAAATCAGAACTCGCTGAGAACTGAGTGAGAAGGGAAAACAGTGGAACAGGTAAATGGCTGTCAAGTACATGGGAGGGATAGTTGAGGAGAAGGGAAGTCTGAATGAAGAGGTCAAAGCTAGAATCAGAGGGGCTGCAGCCAACTGGCATAGAGTCTCAGGTATAGTGTATGACGGAAGAATGCCAAAGAAGCTGAAAAGTAAGGTGTACAAGACAGGGGTGCAACCAGTAGTACCATTTTGTACAGAAATCTGGGTAGTAAAGGCAGTGCAGATAAAGAAGCTAGAGGTGATGTAAATAAAGGGCCTGAGAAGGTTGGTAGGATGCACACTGTGGGACAGATGAAGAAATGAGGACATAAGAGCAGAAGCCAGAGAAGCTCCAACTGCAGAAAAGATCAAAGAGAACAAACTATGGTGGTTTGGACACACGTGCAGAAAAGTAGAAGACAATCTGGTGCAGAAGATTTGGGACAGACAGGAAGAAGGTAAGAGGAAACAAGGATGTCCAGCAATGAGGAGGATGGAGTGTGTGAAAGAAGATCTGCGACAGTCAGGCATGTGTCAAAGAAGGCAGGATTGTGGCACTGAATCAAAAGATGGCGACAGCCAACACAATACCCCGACTACACGTAGAAAATGGGAAAAGGGGGGCTGATGATATTTTATATATTACATATTCTACATATATTTATATATTTTATGATATGCATTTTTTATTTTTTTCAATAAAGAATTTTTGATTTCTAAACATGTAGTAAGTGACTTTTTAATCTGAAGTCTCAACTGAGATTAGCTACAGTTCATGGTTCTTTTTTCTTGATTTTATAGAGGCTCAGATGCTCAATTACCAGTTTTCCCGGTGGATTTACAGATAAATTTGTGTGTGTGCAAAAAAAGTGACCATGAAACTACCACGCTTCTATGACCAAGTAATCCCATATGCAGATCCCACTCAGTTGAAAAAGAATATGAGCAACCGAGTAAGACTGTTACAAATGTGCTGAAAAACACATTTGGCAGACACTAAAGATCCAAGAACATCTTTAAAGAGAACATTCCATGTTCATTATACTATACTGTGTAGCAGTTTTTTTTTTCAAATGTCGAAGACATCTCTCTGCAGAGGATTAAACTTGTACAGGAATGCCTACCAAAACGTTTGGTTAGTCTACAAAACCCAGTTTACTAAGGGAAGTGAACTGGAGCTCATCTCCGCAAGTAATGAAAAAAGCAGAGGGCAAAAAAAGAAACGCCACATGGCCGTAGACACACACACACACACACACACACACACAAACACCCACTGACACATACATTACTACAGGCAGGTTAGAAGACTGTCATTTTGTACAGTGGCATGTCTTTGGGATATGGGAGGAACTAAAGTAGTACCCCAGCACCCACATGGACATACATAAGGCCATCCAGATTCTGGAGACAAGGTACCATTCATAGGAACAGAAAACCAAAATCTATGAGGTAGCAATGCTACCGCCTCTTTGAAAATTCTTTTCCTTTCGGCTTTTCCCATAAGGGGTCGCCACAGCAGAACAACTGTCCCCAGAACAATTGGCAGTGGAATTTTACTGTGTTGAGTTGCCAGCCCAGTACCCCACACACATGCACGCACACACTCACATCTAGGGCCAATTTAGAGTGGCAAATCCACCTTCAGCGTGTCTTTGGGATGTGGGAGGAAACCGGAGCACCCGGAGGAAACCCATGTGACCACAGGGAGGGCAATGCATACTCTACAGAGAAGGCAACCCAGCTGAGAATTGAACCAGAGAACGTCTTGCTGTGAGACGGCAACGCTAACCACCGGGGCCACCCTTACCACCGTCTTTGAAAAAATGCATCTAAAATGTTACCTTATGGTACTGTTTTGACGGTATGACAAAAATAAAAAAGTGTGACAGAGAATGAATTTGCATAGTGAGAGACTTACTTGTATGGTGACAGACCTACATTTATAAACTAAAGAAATGCCAGCACAATAATCACCAGAATCCTGATGAATAATACATGCAATGCACAATATGTTGCTGACAGCTTTTTTTATTTAGGGGGGGGTACAGCAAATGTTAAACTCTTGAGAACCTATGTTCTAACATAGTGATGCTGAAGGAGCTGTCAAACATAGGTAGAAAGTATAAAGGACTTGAGCAGATCACAAAACTTTTTTATTCAATGTGGTAACTGTGAAAAAGCACAGAGTAGGGGCACTTCAGAAAATTCCCTCCCACTTCACACAAATAACCAGAGTCACTGTATTGTCACAACTTACTACCCTGATGTCAGCTCCTCTCCTCTACACCAGGGCTTATGCTCAAAGACTGCTGTCATGAAGACTATTCATTCAAGTAATGCCATCACTGATCATGGGATTTTACAGTCATATTTACATAAGCTTACTCATTGGTCTGCAAAACATAATATTGACCAACATCAGCAAATGTGCTACCAAGCACATCGACAGAAAAAACTGCTTTCCCTGTAACACTGCGGAAATATTCTTCAGGTAGCCGAATACTACAACTACCAGAGTATTACTGTGATGCTCACATTTGAGCAATGACCAAAAAAGCATATATAATATCCATCTAATACATCAAATTGCCACTTCTTGATATGTTGCAGCATTAATGCTTGCATAGAAATGGTTGACCTCTCCATTAATTGAAAACAGAACCTCTTTTTGTAAGCACTCAACATCTGATGAGAAGAAATTTTAATGTATCCAACAGACTTTTCTGTGTTTCTTTCCTTAGCCTAGAAATCATAAGGGTGCGTGTTTACCTTGAAAATTTACATTTGCACTTAAGAGTTAGCATTTGATAAGGAATAATCTTATGAATACATATGAACTGTTTTGTACTTTAACATCATGACATGAACATCCATTACAGTCTATTACTCGGATAATACAAACAGCAGACCGAAGTGGAACACTCTATACAAGAACTACTAATTTGTGTAACAGTCTGCCATACCAAATTTAAAGAAAAAAAATATATGAACATTTTGGTAGTCTTAAATTTAATCCATATAGTAGCTGGCTACAGACACTTTAACAGACAGTTTTGGTCAGTGAGTCTGTTTATAATCTATGAGGTAAAGTTAATGTGGACTTTAAAAGGACATGAATTCCACTGAAACTATGCACAAGTGTCATGTATGAGGGTAGCATGTTCTTAAACAGTATATTCTACTTTTGTAGGGAACACAGCCGCATAGACAATCACGCAAAGACTTGTAGGGCCCCAAAACTGCCCATTTCTATTCTTCTCCATTCCAAAAAAAAAAAAATGTCTCATGTCATACTACCATTCTTACAGCACTTGCCACAACACACTGATTCAGCACAACCACCACACAGTTACTGTACACATTCTATCTGCTCCAGTTTTTCTAGCAAATGCATACTGGCACCTTTGTGTACATAAAATGTGGAAGTCAGGTGTTTGAAACACCCCTTCCACAAAGCATCACGTTATCTGGAACATTTTTTCTGAAATGTTAAATTACACATTAACAAGGTTGTTTTAGTAGTCTATTTCTTTCACAAAATACGCTGGCACTTTCAGACAAAGCAGTTAACTTTCAGTTGGTTACCCCGGAATAACCACCTACAACCAAGCTCCTCTGCATAACGAAAAACTGTCCTAAAATGTTAACCTTGCTGTCCAAATGACCATGGACCTCTATTACCCTAGTATGGCACATGACTGCTGAAACTGGGTGAAAACAAGTAAGGAAAAATGTATGGAAAAAGCAAAATTTAGGAAAGGTGTGCATAGCTGGAAAGGGGACACTGCTCGAGTTGGCAAAATAAAAGTACAAGCATAATGGTAAAAAGCAATGTGACAAGAAGGTGGAAACACAAGATGAAAACTATGGGAAAACACAAATACAAAACAGGAAGTTACAACTCTTCTTTACAAACATGCCATCTGTAACAAAACTGCAGCTCTGGAGACTTTGTGTTGCACAAGCAAGTCTACAAACTATCCTGGAAGAAGTAGCAAGAACAAAGCAGAAGCTGTTTCACAAGTCGTGAAGATATTCAACAAGGTTCTCAATATTCCCTGACTTTGCACCATTTTCTCTAGCTCCTTAGTAAAATGTTTGATTTTCTGTGAAAACAGTTAGAATTACAGTCAACTGTGCCAGTCATTGCACTTTCATACTTCACACAATGAAAATGCAGGTCGAGACAAGATATTAACTTTTAAGAGAATTAATGTAAAATTTAAAAATTGTCCTTGACTTTGGGCCTCTGTCACCCACTAAAGAAGTTGCAAAGTATGACATTAAAAATAAATGAACACAGAATACAAAAGAATGACGGCAGAGGGAAAATGTGATAAATGGTCTTAAGGGACTCCCACAGAGTACAAACGAATGGCTAAATATAAACAAACAAATAAATAAAACTATGTATAAAAAAACAAGAGTACACAGTCATAACTGCAAAACAGCTTAGGGAAAACATGGAGTACTATTAATTTATGGAAAAGATGGAGGTTGATAACGGCTCTCTTGAAATGAGATTAAAAACAGCAGAAGATTTGAAGAATACTTGGGACAGACATAACGCAATCGTATGCAGAGGGTGGTGGCAGTTGGCTATGCAGGATTCACAGCTTATCCATGAAGACGGGAAGCAGGCACAGCAGGTAGGTAGGCAGGCAAGCAAGCAGTACATAACTAATGAAACTCCAGCAGCTTACGTGCCTGTGCAAACGTATTTAAATCTTAACCAGTAAATGTCTGCAAATGTCAAGGCAGAACTTCAGACTACTTTGTCGCAGCATTATGGTAACAAACCTTAAGTGTAAATTTCAGGAAAAGCCCGCTTTTAATAACTACACAACTTCTAAACCACTTAACACACTTCTACATAAAGTAAACATATACAAGGACTTGTGCAAACCCCCTTTTATCAAGACATCAAGAAGAATATACTGATTTTATCTGGAAAGAATGTTTCACGTAATCTGACTCGTGTGGTTTGTTGGCCTAAGGCATGGCTTTCAGACTTGGTGACAACCTAACTCACACTACAGAAACAACTTTCATCCTCTGCAGGAAAAACATTTTTAACTTGCTAACGCCTATTGAAAACGAGCTTGGGCACCCCAGGAGCAACAGGCCACATTATTTAGGAAACGAAAAACAACCGTACAAAGCTGTAGATCATTCTGCACTCACTAATGAGGCTGAAACATTTCCACAGAAATTTACATACCTTCCATTAAGCATTAAGATGAATGTTTGCAAATGTTACTAGACATTTTCGGTGTCTGGAAGAGTCCTTCTGTTTGGATCCAACTTCTATGAGAAACCTATTGTTTCTATTTTCTAAGCATAGCTAAATATGCACGGTAAAACATTCTGTGCCAAGAAGGTGTCCCGCTACAATTAACCTTTTCTATACTAGGCATAATAAATAACCATTGTCTAGGACAAGGTAAATGCTTCTGCAATCTGGAGCTAGATGTTATCAAATGTATCCATACAGGGCACAGCAAAACATCTGGGGAAGAGTGTATTACTGCTGCAAAAAAGCTGCTTCCAGGTGCTACATGGAAATGAGATGCAGCCCAGCACATACCCACAGCATCAAGATGCATGTTGTGCAATTCAATGAATCAAAAGTGGACGTTCAGGGAAAGGGGAAAGCAAACATTAACCTAGGCAGGTGGAATTATGACTGCAGAGTGGGGCAGGACTATAATTGGAATTAAATTCAAAGTGACTGGGAAAGGGCAACTTTTACTTGAAAAGGCAAACAGATAACTACAGTTTCTGAGTTAAGTAAGCTTCCTTCCCTTCAGTTAGTTGCATAGCTACAGACCCACAATTTCTCGGACACCCTACCTATAACTAACAGGATTATTCCTAAACAGTGACGTGATACACATACATGTGTGTGCGTGTGTGTGTGTGTGTGCACATATACAAAGGAACACAAAGAATTTCAGATACCCTCTGATATTTAATAGATCTTTACAAAGCTTTAAGATGTACACAATATGGCTACTGTATACTGTACGCAAGTGGAACCCAGAAAACTGGAAGTAGTTATAGGCATTATAATAGAGGACAATCTCAAATATGACCATCATATACTGCACACCATTAAAATTTACACATCAGAAACTTGGTTCCCTTTACAGGATCAACGGCTTCCTTATAGACAATGCAAGAAAAACTCTAGCCTCCAACTCTCATATATGCTGCTCCTATCCTAACAAACTTAAACAATACTGAAAAGAAAGAAACTCACTTCTTGCTACAATAAAATAGCTAAATGTCCCACCAATCTCCCTCATATGACCCACCATTGCCATAACTTAAGGCAATTAAACTGGTTTGAACTGTAAGGGCAGCCCGTATTATTACTTTAGATAAGAACTTTCTTGCTGAATGTATGCATTTGAGAGGAATGTTTGTCCACCGTGGGTACCCTGAACTTTTGGTCGATGAAATCATTGAAGAGGTTGTAGTAAACGCCAGAGACAGTTTTATAAACCATTATTGAATAATGGTTTTGATTCATGTGGTGAAGCAGTCAATGCTTGTTCAGTGTCATCTGTAGTTTCTGTTGACTCCCAAATAACAAATACATTAGGGGCCACTTTTGTAACAACGTTTAATCTTAACAGTAGAGACTGTTTCCAGATTTTGATTAAAAACTGGGCAATTTTTAAGAATGACAATAGTGTATACCAAAGTGTAGGTGATTGGCCAGTGGTTGTATATAAAAGGGGTAAGAAGCTTAAAGACTACTTTGAACATCATTCAAATTCAAATGCAAGGACAGTGGGTATGTATAAATGCCAAGCTTGCAACTACTGTTCGTACATTATTGAATCTAATAAATTTACAATTCACAATCAACAATACAATTTGAAGTTGAGAGTAAACTGTAACTCAAAAATGGTAGTGTATTTAGCCCAGTGTCAGTCATGCTCAGCCTTCTATGTTGGAAAAACTGAGAGAAGGCTGCGTGACCGTATGTATGAGCATATTTATGCTATAAGAAAGCAGAAACCCGAAAATGCACTGGAATACCCTAACCATACTTTTAAATTTATAGTTATTGATCAGATTTCTTATAACCCTCGTGGTGGTCCTGATTTACTCAGATTAGAAGAACTAGAGCTTTACTGGCAGATCAGGTTGAATGCGTACAGTGTACCTGGGTTGAATGAGGGTTGCTCTATCAGTAACATCCTTAAAATTAAAAGTCTTTTAAGATGATGTATTTTACTGGTTTTTATGCTTTATTTGAATACTTTAAGCTTGTATTTTAATGTGTTATAACACTTAAAATTATCATTGTTATTCATATGGAATTTGTTTAGTAATAATGTTTAGTTTTACTAATTGAAAGAGAGGTGCTTGTAGGTAGTGTGTTTATCTCTTTAAATGAGCTGCTTGAATTATTGATTAATTAATTACCTTATTTAAAGACCGTTTCATGTGGTTTCTTTATGTCTGAAGAAGTTTGTCATTTTAACAAACGAAAAGCGCTTAACATATTAAAGTTCTGTGGTACCGTCCTGCAGTCTGTTCCTCCGTTTTTTGTACAATAGTTTGAACTGTAAAACAACCATACTCACAACTACTGCACACAAACTCATTCATCATCCAGAAAAATGCCCTGCACTAAACTGGCTTGAACTGTAAAACAATCTAACAATGCCCTGCACTAAAAAGCATATTACTTCCCTACTGTCCAGCAAAGGGCCTCTGTTCTATTAACACATTCTTATTACTCACAAATAAGTCAAACAATGCAGGAGACTCGCTGTACACTGAATACGTCAAGAAAATCTGTAACAGTATCGCCACACAAATAAAACTCTCCCAACAAACTTAATAGTTTTAAACCACTGTTAACCACCAGGTTAAGACTTTGTGCTCACCGTACGATACTCTCGAAATACTCTCCTTAAACGGGACACGCTCATCCTCTTACTGAAACGTACATAACCTCTGCCTGTACAATCCACTAAGTTGCATGTGGGCTTTCTCTTCAGTAACTTCTAACGCTGGAAAATTAGAATGTAAAAATGTAAGTATTGTATGTATAACTACTGTATGTGTGTAAAGGTAAATGAAATGTCAGCATTAGCAGAAAATCAATTTTAATTTCTACTTTGGTGCTTTGCTTGAAGTGATTATATTTAGAAATGGGGCATGCAGTTGGGAGTGAGAGGGACAGAGAAGACCCACATGAAAATACAGAATTAATTTTTTGACTCAAGATTTTGTGCCAACACTGAGTTATATGCATCAAGTAAAAACAGTTTGCATCACACTTATGTTTCCTTGGACGTGGACCAAATGCATTTTCTCCTAATTGTTAAGTGAGGTCATCAGTGACGTTAAATTGAAGTCATCAAACTGTATGGATATGATTCTGAGAGGATTTGGATGGTCACATAAGAAAAATGTGCACGAGATTAAAAAATCATGCTGATGAGAGCAGGGTTTTGTTTTCTGCTGAAAGACAAATGGCACAGACAAAGATGGATCAACTTACTTGAAAGACAAAATTCACAAAATAAACAAATCAAGAGAATTTGCTTTCTGTCTGCTCTACTAAGCTGTACTCCACACATCAACTCAGTGTCTGGAAAAAAAATAATTTTTTCTGAAAGGATAAAGTAGCATATGCATACTTAACTTTATGTAATAAGAATTCTGTCTTCGTTTCATTACTTTGTCACACCAGCACACTTTCAGGTTTGCTTCTACTGGGAGGATAATGAGATTATTTGTTTTGCTGGGTTCCTATTAGTACGACGAAAATGCATTTTGTTGAAGCGTTTTTGTTGACAAATGTAGAGCAAACACGCAAAACAGCTAACCGGCTGTTCAGCAAATTCTTTCCCTAGGAACGAAGTCGCTTGACCACTTCGTTGTTTTGCTGTGTTCTGAAGTATAGTTTCGTCCCTTGTCCAGTATAGCTCCCGAGCGTGATTGTGCAACAGTTACTGGGTTAGGGTGCGGGTTAAGGTAAGTGCATATGTATAAAAGTGTTTACTGTTTTTTATTTTGTGTTAGATGTATGGTTGAGTTACATGTGTGTGTTTTCAGCTGTTTACTTTTGTTTTGGGGGGGGGTAGAATTAGGGTTAATGTAAGTGTGTATGTGTTTGGAACTGTTTATGTAAATGTGCGAGAGTTACTGACATTAGGGTTAGGGTGCAGGTTAAGGTAAGTGCAGATGGTTTAAAATGTTTACTGTTTTTTTTTTCGTTAAATGTATGGTTGGGTTATGTGCATATGTGTATTTAGTTGTTTACTGTTTTTTTGGGGGGGTATAATTAGGGTTAGGGTATGTGCGTATGTGTTTGGAAGTGTTTAATGTTTTTTTTTTTTGGGGGGGGGGTTGGAACAGAGATTTCTTTCCCTAGGAAAGAAATCGCTGCTCTGTTGTTTCGACAGTTTCAGCTTTCACTGAAAATGTGTCGATGAAACATTGTTCGCTGTTTTTAGTGTTCGATGTTTCAATATAGACCCATTTTGCCAGTGTACAGACACTAAAAACGAGGCACACTGCTACTCAAAATACATACACAACAAAGGTGAAAAGAATAAATGGGTCATATTTGAAATGAATGGAACCTTAAGACTAAGAATGCATCAAAGTAACAGGCTTTAACTCCAGTGTTGTATTAGATACACACAGTTATAAATTAATGATGCTGAGCTTGTCTGAATGGAAAAATTAAATGAGCCATTGTCAAATGGAGCAGCTACCCCCTCCCCAAAAACATTCAGTGGTTAAAAAAAAAAGACATGAAAGGATAAGAGATGCAGCGGGAACAAGACACTTTCCATATACTGATAAATTTTAAGTAGCACAACAAATTGCCATTTCTTGCAAGCCCCTTTAACATGAACGCACACGACCAAACAAAAATGTGGATCCAAAGAAAAAAAATGTTCAAAGTTATTCACATAAAAAGTCATACATTATTCTAATCATAATGGTGTTAATTCCAGACTGTAAAGAGTTAACTTGCAGTTTCACCATATTCTTCCAGGATATGCAGTTAACTTCATCCACAGACTTCCTGATCTACTGATGTCCACAACCAATGCTAAGTACACGAACAAAGTCAGCCCACCCCATGACGACATTTTTCACACTATCTTTAGCAGTCAATATGAGGTACATAACTGCGGTAGTGGTGCTGCGGTAGCGTTGTCATCTCACAATAAGATGTTGTCCTGTTCGATTCCCAGTTAGAGCATTTTCTGTGTGGAGACATGCGTGAATGGGCGTACCTTCGTTGAAGGTTGTGCGTCAGGGCTGGTAACTCGGCACGTAAAAATCCACTGCCAATCATTAGCGGACCGGAGTTCCACTGTGGCAACCCCTAACCGGGAAAAGCCGAAAGACACAACATTTGCCCTGTACTGCCTCTTGGCTCAAAACCCACATACTTGAAGGTTCTGCGGTAGTTACTGAGATGAACACTTGACAGAGCACTGCTGGATGCTATGACTGATGGATATTTGAAAGTATAGTAAAGAATTATTTTAACTAGAACAAAAAGAAAATCAAAGCATAAAAGCTGGTTTGGTGCAATGATAGAAACAGAACTACAGATAATGGTGGGAGGAAGGTTTCCCAAACAAAACATGGGTACATGACACTTCAGTGAAATGCCATAACACTGAACCACAGTTGATCAAACTCAAAAACAAAACATTTTATTTTTTTTTGCATGGGAGTTAGTAACCCCCCCCCCCCCTGCTAAAAACATACACCGACTCTGTGAGCAGATTCCAGTGAGAAAAGGACAAATTTCCCATTCCCTGCTGTACTGTGATCTTACTCAGGAAAAGCCAGAAAATTTTGATCAGAAGATTTTCGATCAGCTGTTCCAGCTTTTCCATACAGGGGTACACTGACTTTTCAACCCAAGGTCTGCATTCCCAAAACATCTATTTCATGGCTATATAACACATATATTTTCTGACGGAAAAAAAAGGACACAATAAAAACATTGGACCAAAAGTTCCCCTTCAGCAATCTGCATACTGACCCCTCTTACTTAACTAAAATTTGGCAGAAATGTAAAAACTTGCACTTCACAACCAACCAACATAAATTCTGCAATACAAATTTTAACAAATGTAACGTGTGAACAAGACATTTAATGGCAAGTTGTAGTTGGTACTCCAAAATCCTTTGAGAACACATTATCAATCGTAGAAACACATTCCTTCCCCAAGCAAAAATCATAGCAGACTGGTTGTAACATACTATTAAAAGTAATAGGATAACATCATAAGAAAGTACAAATGGACAGTGAAACCACTGACGGGCTTTGTGCCATGAGACTTGCATGCGTTACTCCTTAAGTTTTCCCAAAGAAATCTGCATATAGCTCAAGATAATACCATCCAAATACTTATAACAGAAATTCTACAAAAAATTCAAGGCATCACAGCACAGCTGAACTGAGAGGTCACACATTATGGCAGCAATTCCAGGACAGCAAACAATAACAACTTTGAGAACTGTGTTTGGAGCAAAGCAGCGTAACAAAAGTGAAGATGTCTAAATCATTCAAGTACCTTCTCATATGCAGTTCAACATTCAGAAACATGCAACAGTTAAAGAAAACCAAATTAATATAATTTAGAAACACAAGCCAAGTTATAGCTTATTGTTTTCTAGAAGATACAGCAAGGGCATTAGCTGCCCCCTGTATCAAGCAGGCTTAAAAGTTCTCCATTTAGTGATAGATTAACTAAATCCCTGGTGAGACTGTGACATCAGAAGTTAGTCACGTGTTACCAAACTAACATAAGACCTTGAAAGAGTAATGATCAACAGAAGAGTGCAAAACAGGGTTACTATTTTTTTAAACGCAGTGAAGTGTAATATAAAATTTAAAATTTAACTACGTCAAAATCCATTCCATCCAAAGGAAAAAAAAAAAACATCTTACTACAACTTTGCTACAGTGTCAAAGCAGTTTACTACAATATGAACATTGTCACAGCTACACTACACATCTCTAACTTAATTTGCCACATAAGCTAAAATAACTAACAGCAAGGGGGGGTTATATTAAAAAATAATGAACATATGCACACAGCATATTACAGCAAAATCGATAAGGCTAGGTCTCTGAATCGATTTAATGACATTAGAAACATGAGGCGAACCTCAAGAGTTACAGTATGAGGTCGACGAACAAAACAAATTTTTCACCGTATGCTTACATCCTAATTTTGCATTCCCAAATACAACTGTTGCCTTACGTTGCAGGAAAGCTCAGACGTTCCTAACTTAAATGTCACATACTGAAAACATGCATAACTTCAAGCAACACTAAACAAGCATGTCCCAAGTGTTAATCCCATCTCAAAAGGAAATAACGTGAAGCACAAGCCTGAAATGCAAGCACAACAAAACTAATTTTCATTTAAAACAAAAATATTTCCCCCATTTTTGGGGGTAAAATGAATTACTCAGTTCCATTTGTTCTTCTACAACTTCTGAAGCTTGGTGCATTACAATATGACTAAACTTTGCAGCCGATGAAACTATCAGAAAATATAGGCCTGTGAAGCTGAGAGCAGTTACACCTCGTACCTTTCAATAACTACTACCAGGATGCGTTTAAAACACACACACAGACACACAGGTTCTCCATTATTAAGAAATGCCAAAAAAAGTGCCACTCCCACAGGGTATGTCTCTAAAATTCCACGATATTTACCATCCCAGCTTACCATCAAGTGTGGCAATCTAAGCTATACCAGCACAAATTCTGGGAGAATAACCCAGGACTGAATTTGTGATTAGGCATTTTGTGCTGTTAAGAAATGCTCTTGCAATGTTTTTTTAATTTATACTCTGCATACAAGTTGTTTTCAGGATAATATTGTAAGTGTTTACTTAACTTTGACTTGTTTTTCAACAACCCAGCCCCATATGGCTACCAATCTGCTTTCTGCTTTAAGGACACACTTGCTTCCCACGTGAACAGGGTTGTGCTTCATTTAAATAAAAAACTTAAAATAGTGACCTGTGTTCATCCAGAAATTTATGTGTTAACATTGAAATGAACTATTATTTAGTTTTTTAATGGTAGCTCCCCTAAGTGGAGGATCTTTTTAAAATCACACAACTTTCTGCTTGAAGGCAGTAGAGAAAAAACAGATGTGATAGTAGGAATGTAGAATGTTAAATGCATTTAGTAAACCTATCTCATACATTTTCCCTTACCTTTTCTCTATCAGTTTCATGCCCTCTTGAATATTTCTCTAAATTATTTCTCTATTACCCATTTCCATGTTCCTCTCCATGGTTTTCAATCCTCTCCTCTTAACTGTTTCACAGGCCCAAGGAGTACATGGTCATAACAATCTGCTACCCATACCTCATCCCCAACATTCCTGTTCAGCTTGACCCCTTCATATCTTGTTCATCCATACTATGTCCCAAGTCACCCCCTATCTCTTCTGGTGTGTGGTAAGAGCTACAGAACGTTTAATCTCTGGTAATAGCCATCAATCTCTGGTGATAGCCATTATCCCAAAGTCCCTTTCCTTGCATGCATCAATACATGCACACAGGACTGAAATGGCCTGCTGTATATTCATTCTCTTCCCATTTCTGACATCTTCTGGCAGTTCCCTTTCAAGTGCATTGTCACATTAGTCTTCTTTCTGCTTGCCTCCTTACACTGTGCCTCCTCTATCTTCAAGCCCCCTTATTTCTACTTTTCATATGCCATGCTGTTTTGGCCTAAAGGCTAGTCCCAGCAACCTTCTCTGCCCCCCCCCCTTTTTTTTTTGCTGGTTCTTTACACCCATGCCCAAAGTTCTAAGTACTCCAAACTCATTTCCACTGAATGCCTAACTCCTTCAATTTTATCCCAGTTTATTAATCTTTGACTCCCTCTCTCTCTCTCTCTATCCTACTGCAGCACAATCCATTGTCCTCCCTTCTGTCAGATACTAAAAAGAAAATGCAATATATTTTTTTTTATTTCATAGCCTTGACAGTTTTTTAAGCAAACTATTATTTAAAGTATTAAAAGTGCAACAATTACTGTAAAGCAATGAATGCAAGTTGCAATTTATTTCAAACCATCACTGATACTGATAAAACTGTTATGTGAATCTATAATGAAATATCTCTTGCTTAAACTGAAACACAAAACACTGTAAGCAAAACATCTAAAAAGTAATGACAACTTCAACACAAAATATCATACTCGTTGCAAAATATGACTACACCTTTTTGTATTTGGGCAGTGCCCCCCATTCCCTGATGTGGGTGCTCCGTGCCACACTCCTGATCTCTATACTACTCCCATGGTCATGCAAACGCAGAGAAAAGGGAAAGGTTGAAATAAAATATTGCTTTTCCCTTGGTATCACGAACGTGCACCTGCAAAACAGGACCATCCAATAGAGCTTGATATTGTCAAAAAATACAGCACAATCTAATTTTGTTCCCATGTCACACAAGTAAGCAACATTCCTTTTAATCACACTCTTGTAAGTTGATTTTCTTTATAGATAATCAGCAGTTTCAATGCCTGGAAGGAAAAACACCACCACAGATCACAAATCCTTTATGCATCTTAACTGTATAAGGGCGTTTATATAGGTACAGCTTTCATTTTTAATATTAACATGCAACAGAAATGCATGTGAGCGAGTTTTGGCTACCAGTGGCAAAACCAAGTAGTAGCTCACCTGTCATTTCACTGGAAATTTCTCTCTGGAATCCTGTAAAAAAAGATGTTATCAAGAAAAACAGCACCCAGTAATGCCAATTGCTGTAATAAGCAGCTGGCCCCATCAGTCATACCCGTATCTGAAAATCCTCATGAACATCCCAGATTAATAACTAAAAAGACATGTTGCCTCCTGCAATCTTATCAGTAAGCTAAGAAGGAATCCAAATTTAAGCAGAATGCCTCTTCCTCTCATTTTTTCAACATAATGTGCCTGTTTTACCCTACCAGCACTAAGCAAGTAATCTGCAAAACCAGGTCTTGTATAATCCAACGATATCTTCAGACAAAAGAAATCCACCAGAAATATTTGTTGGTAGTTCGTTCCTCTTATTTCCCAAGTTCAGTGCAATAGTTCTGCAACATTATA
>NC_056745.1:344045658-344090658 GCF_019279795.1 Protopterus annectens | reverse complement strand
ACCTACATTTAAACATGTCAGTTACCATTACTGTCTGTCCTATGAAGCCTACTACAGTTCTATGGTAGCACATCCACACTAAGAAACCTTGTTGACCTCTTCTTATCTGGACTGTACTCCACACTCACTTCGACTGAAAACCCATTTTGATAGCTCACACTAACCTCCTGGAACTCAGTCCCACAAAAAAGCAAAGCATACTGATCTCAAGATTTTTTTAAATTACTTTAATGTCATGTCAACAATCTTCTCAATGCACCTGTCTGATACTCTGAGCCGACAACAATCACCCTCCTTACTTTACTTCTCCAACTCCTAGTGCATACTTCATCAACAGTCTGTTATTTTCTCCAAAATTACTTAGTTCTTTACTTCACCTCTTCATCTTCTTCTTATTAGGATTACTTACATAAGCCCTTCTAGGGCGTAACAATTCTACACTGCATAGTCATAATTCTCAGACAATTACCAATTTGTTGCTCACAGTTGTCTAAAACAAATGCAGTGCTAATTGTTAGAAGGAAAACTCTGAGATGTTATTAAGTTTGTTGTGCTAAACAAATTAATTAAAGTTGTTAAATCTGTAAATATTATCTTCTAAATGTGGAATACATTCAATAACTTAAGCTTTTGCTCCATTGTATAACAGTATTATTCCAGTTACTTGATGTATTTGTAATTCTGACACTGATTTGTTGTTAAAAAGCTTAATTCTTTCTAGCCTCTTTGGCCCAGGTTGTACAGTATACCTACCTGGTTAATAAATCTAAGATATGGCTGTTTGCATATATGCTTGTATATATTCTTCACTTCCAAGGAAGGTGGGTCATTGCTAATAATTTGTCCTTTTAATTAGGGAAGTGAGACAATTTTACATCTGTCAGATATGTGATGATGCGTTAGCTTGTATAATTACAGGTGGCGAATGACATTGCTGAGGTTGGCCACTGCCATTGCTTTGAGTTGTAAAAGTTCATCGTAGTAAGTCTGAAGGAGAAAGAAGGAAACATCCCTCTGCATGGTAGTAGCTGGCAGCTTGTTCCCATAAAATATTTATGTTTTTGTATTAACAATAACATTTTTTGTTATTCAGAGCAGCATTTGCTTACATGCAGTTTAATAAATTGTCTGGTAGCTTTTGGTTTACCCTCTAGCAGCCCTTTTTAATCTCAGATATGAGTTGCTGGCACTTCAAGCAAAAATGTCATTATTAAACACGGAGGTTCTAATATCTACTACTAACCTTTTGGGTATAGTGACAGATTTTAGCCTTAAGTACTGGCAAAGTGAGGCAACTCTACTGATCCTTCCAACTATAGACCCATTACTATCCCCTCCCCCTGTCTAAAATCCTAGAAAAGGGTAAACAATCTCAAATGCTCAAATTTGTCATCCATAATAATCTCCTGACTCCTGCTCAACACGGCTTTCAGCCAGACCATAGTACCTCTACAGCCCTTCAGTTGTTCACATACACTGTTGCAGAAGCTCACAATAATAACAAACTGTTCTCTAGTCTTTTCTTAGACCTATCAAAAGCATTTGACAAAGTATCCCACTCCTTACTCCTGACCAGACTTGCCAGCCTTCAGCTGTCTTCTACTACCCTCAAAGGGTTCTCCGGCTATCTAACAAACAGGCAACAATCCATCAGATGACAGTCCTACTGCTTCTCTTTTCTACCCATCATACAGGCCTTCCCAAGGCTCCATCTTGGGACCCCTTCTTTTAATATCTTCACCAATGACCTCTATACCTCAACTCTTCATTCTACCCTTATACAATACGCAGATGACGCCACACTTATCACATCCTCTGATACACTGTCACAACTTTAAGCACTCACACAAGAATCTTTCCTTTCAGTTGGAAATTGTCTAAATAAAAAACTTATTCTAAATCCAAAAAAGACTAAATTCCTCCTCTTTCTTCCTAAATCAAGTAACCATCTCAAACCTATTTTCACAATTTCCTCTTCAGACAAAACCATCATCACAGTAGAGTACCACACAAAATTACTTGGTATGATAATAGGCGACCAACTAAACTTCGATCTATACATACAACAGCCCATCAAAAAAACAGACCAAACACTAGGTCTTCTGTATCGAAATAGGAAATTCCTAAATATTGAATCTAGACCTTCCTTAGCCCAAGCCTGCTTACTCCCAACCCTTCTCTACATGGCCCCAGTTCTTACAAATCTCCAATCCACTCACCTTGCCAAAGTAGAACAGACATACAACAAAGTAACAAAATTTGCAGCTAATGTACCTAATACCTCTCACCACTGTGTTGCCGTAAAAAAAACTTCACTAGATGGAGCTCCCCCACCAGCTTAAATTCTCACAACTCCAACTAACTGACTTTCTACTAAACAAATCCACGTCCTGTCACTGCCTGTCCAATATTGTGACCTTTTATATCCTTCCACGCCCACAACGAAGTACTGAGAAACTCCTTCTACAAACATAGAAACCCAATTTAACTACTGGCAAACTTTTATATAAATCATCTGTGTCTCTCTTCTGGAAAACACTCCCTTCACCCTATGAAACATCACTAACACAAATAGCTTTAAACAAGAATTAAGAAGTACCCTCTGTAAGTCATGGATATGTCCTTGTCAAGACCCCACCTAATTGGACCTTCTACTCTCTAAACTTAATCTAACAATCCTATTAGTTACTACAAGCCAGCTATGTGTATACTGTATACCGTAAATAGCATATCAGCTCTACTACAAGTCTTATTGTACGTGTTACTTTTCCCTGATTATGTATTCCTCAACTGTGTGTGTATAGTAACATTAGTATTATTACTAACATTAGTATTATTACTCAGTCTTGTGAAATTGTGCCTATCTTTATTATTTTCTTAACTGTGTGACAATTTTTAAACTAAATAATTTTTGTACATTTTTCTGTCTGGAGCTTTTCTTCTCGGATCTCTACTGAAAGTGGGCCTGTGCTCAGCTGGATCAGCCTGGTTAACAAATGTGAAATAAACAAATAAAATAAATAAATTAATAACCATAAAACAGTTAATAATTGAAGGTGACAGCAGAAAGGCAAAAAAACTTGTAGGGAAGTATTTTGTGTTTAGTGACAGATTTTAGCCAAAAGTACTGGCAAAGTGAGATTTACATTGGCTGTCAGAGTCAAATTTGAGTGTTCCAGGTATTGCCAGGCCCAGAGCACCATCTCACTCTACACGGCTGTTTGCATTGAAGAAGCATAATATCCGTAACACTATTCCTTATGTATGAAAAACAAACACAGCAAGTACTGGGTAAACAGTCACAGAGATTCAGTGAAGCAACCACTGATAATTAATACAAAATACTTCTTTATTCTAACTGAAAAACAGACACGAGCAAACTAATGCTCAGATAATTTAATCCTTGAAAAAGCAGTGTTAGAACAACACTAATTCTTACTGTTTATATAGCACACATTTAATTGAATTATGGTTAGTTAAAATGTTCATACTCTAAATAAGCCAAAAAGGTGTAGCATAGCATGCTGCCCTTGGGATCCCCATTACTGCAGCTGTGATCTACTAATATTAAATTCTCTTATACAAACATATTATTGAAGAAATATATAAATCCTTTCAAGGCTAATAAAGCTTTGCAAACGGCATTCAAAATAATTATAATACTTACAAGTAGCCAGTGTAAGCCATTGCCCTTGATGGTGTTCATTGCTGTTATAACAGGAGTTCATGTCAAATGCGATAAATGTATCATCTTTTTCAGTTTCCCAATCCTGTCGCTTAGTAGGTAGATCAGGAGTGTCTAACAGGTGACCCACATTTTGTTTTCAACTGTAATCCAAAAAATGTTTGCCTTCTGCCACAATGGATCACATAAGTGTTTTTTAATTGTTTTTATGGAATCTCAGTAGTCCTTATAAAACTAAGCAACAATAATCTGTAATGCTGAAGTAGTTATAAAGGGTTTCTGAAATTCCATAATTGTCGAGTAATTCTAGTAATATCGTCTAATCCTCATATGTTTTTTTTTCAATGCGGGATTGATGTAGCTTTATACAGCTGTCGGCATGACTTAACATTTAGGATAGTGCCCTCCTAGAAAAAAGCATCAGGTACAACAAGAACGCAATGCCTACATTACACTTTTAGAACCGTTTTGCATAACAAATTATAGAAAACGGTTTGTTCATTTCTGCTTATCTTATCATAATATCTACACTTAGTAAAACTGAGGTGACTAGCTTCATCATTACACATTTTTAAACACAATGAACTAGTTGGATAGAATGAAGGAATGAAATTCGATCTTAAGGGACTAGAAGACCCTTCAGTATCACTGCCCTTCTTATTACATGCAATACTTGTAAACTTGAATTTGGGGCAAAACAATGTAGATCAAACATGAAATGAGGTTACATAAGATAGACAGAGAGGTCATTCCTAATGATAGACGTGAACAGAACTTTCACTTCATCCTCATCTAAGCCCCTGCCAGAAATATTCAGCCCTTTGTTTAACTTGGGATTCCATTTACGCCTTTCTGTTTACCTATTGTATGTTGGCCCCCTTATTTTTTATTACTATTTACAATGCTCCTGATAATCACCCACAACCTCAGCTTAGCAGAGTTTTTCTAAATAATTTAGGAACAGCATCACCCGCAGGTACAGCTAAATGGAGAAAATCTAATTCATCAATTGAGTTAAAACTGCATTCCTAATATATTCTTCCAAACTGCTTTTCTTCCTTACACTTCCTACTTCAGAATTCAAATTGGTTGTGAACATTGTTTGCATTATTACATGCAACAGTTCTAGAGGTAGTACTTGAACCATTGCTTGGTGTGTATGGGGGGGGTTACTTTACTAATAAGCTGTAGACTCAGGAAGTCAGATGGGTGCAGTTACATACCAATACTGATTTATTTTTACAAGAAATTATTTCTTTAAGCATTGTCACCTTTAGGTGACTTATTTAATACATTGTAATTAACTATGTAAAAGGGAGAGGCTTAATGTTGTCATTTTTAAATGATGCATTTAATAGTCTTTAGAACGGGTAATTCTGGTGCTGTTTGTTTTGTGGATGTACAGGAGGTCCATCAGAATGGGGTCTGACAATGCCCTCTATACCCATCATAGATCTCCCCTCAAAAGCCTTTAAGAGACAGAATACAGGGATAGGGCCTTGCGGCAGTCTGCATAGGACATTTTACTTACACTCTGTATTCTTTTAGTGAGGAACCTCTGTGGATGTTCCAGTTGTTTGCTGGATATACCTGATTAGGTACATACCAAAGGGGGCATTGTACTCAATGATATGTCTGATGAATGCCTAATACAGTGGAACAATGACTTCCATGGACTTAGATGCCAGACCTTTGTTGTTAGGTTTGCACAGCATAGAATGATTTCATCACTAGTCCAGACACAAGATGGTCAAAGGCTATAGTGCTGTCTATGTGTTTCCCTCAGTACCTGACTACTGGGTCAGCTCTACGAGATGTGATGTCAATATGATAGTTACCAGGGTGGATGGCTTCCTGAAGGGTACTATTATGCACTTCTTGGCATTTAGTTTTAGCCCATGGCTCTGACACCAGTTGTTTGTCCGTATCGGGCCTTCCTGGTGAATATGTGTGTTAGTGTGGGATTCAATTACAGCTTATAATTTGCAATCATCTGCAAATGTAGTCAGCCAGAGACCAGTGACATTGGTCTTGACTTCAGAGTAGTAAATGCCAAAAAGGAGCAGTCCAAGGATCAATCCCTGAGTGACTCCACTTGTGACTTGCCACTTTATAGAGGTGGACTCCTCAGTTCTAACTTCCTGGGTCCTGTTTGTGAACTAGGCGGCTAGTTGCTAGCTCCACCCACTCTGTTCACAGATAATTAACCTTAATTTTCACAAAATTAAAATTCACATGCTTGAGACCATATGATCGAGTTTTTGAAAATGCAAAGCTTTTAAAAGGACATTCCAGTACAGTGAGGATAGGAAAATTTACCCTTTTCCCCACTGTAGTACAATCTTGAGTTGGTATATACAATTTGCAGAGGAGTGTGGGGGTGCAGGGGCTTGCCCCCCCCCCCTGCAAAAACATAAAAAAGGTAACTTTTTGTGTTTTTTTGAAGTTCGAGTTTTCAGAAACTCAATCATATGGTCTCGACCATATGAATTTCAAGTTTCTGAAAACTCTATCTTCTGACTTAGACCTATGTATGTATATATATATATATATATATATATATATATATATATATATATATATATATATATATATATACTTTGAAACACTGAAATAATACACAAACCTCATATATATATATATATATATATATATATATATATATATATATATATACACACACACACACACACACACACACACACATACGTACAGGTCTAGAAGAAGCAAAGAAATTAGTTTTGATCACTTCTACTGGTGTAAAAAATGCCTGACATTGCGAACGTTCAGTTATGTGGAGTGTTGATGTATATCTATCTTTCTATCTATCTATCTATCTATCTATCTACCATATATCTATCTAACTATCTATCTATCTATCTATCTATCTATCTATCTATCTATCTATCTATCTATCTATCTATCATTTATCAGAGCCAGTGATTGCATTGAAGGCAAGTACCCCAACATGCAGTAGAGCAACATTATTATAATTAAAAAACATTCTGCTGCTAGAATTGAAGGCAAGACCCACTTCCTAGTAATTTAAACCTTCCTCCTTAATCTCTGCCCTTTTAGAGCTGGTTTCAATTGATTATTCATATTCAAGCCTGGAAAAACACAGGCTTGTAACTTAGCAATCCATTTCATCTCATTCTTTTCAGTTTTCAAGGTAATGTCACCTCCTCTAATTATAATTCTTGTCACCTCCAGAATATTCCATTGAAGTCAGTGACTGCAGTTAGTAAGGATTTCAGGAAATATATCTCCATAATGACTAATCTACTGGTAAAAATGACTTTTGAAGAAATGGATATTTCGGAAGGCACTGTGGTCCTAGATATGTAAGCTTTCAATAGTAAGGTGAGAGATATGGAGCAATTTTTAATTAAATTAAAGAGGCATCAGTGGCAATGCCTACATCTACAGACATACGTGTATTTTTAAATGATACCAAGAGGTTTGTCTATTTTGTTAATGCCTACCTATGGAACAGGCCATCACGAACTGCTACGTAAGTGGCAGGCATTGAATTTAGAAAACAGTTTTAAGTATATACAACTGTTGCTAGAATATTTTGAGTCTACAGAGCGGGACTTGCAACGGGAAGCAGAAAGGCTACAGAGAGAGCTAATGAAAAAATATGCAGAACCGGCTTATATAAAAAGGCGGGAGGACATGTTTTTGAATATTAGCACTTTGGACTCTAAATTAGAATCCATTAAAATGAGGAAACTGGCCATAGATTTTAAGGATTTTGAGAATGGAAAGATATTTATGTGGCCAAGAAATAGAAAACAAGGAAATGAGAGAAATGCTAATGAGAATCCTGCCTTGAATACCATCATAGTAGGCTCTGAAATAACTGCCACTGGACAAGTCGGAGAAATAGACACTGTAAATAACAGGGAAGCACCAACTCAAATGGATACAGCATTAGGTGCAAGACCAAAGGAGGGGCAGGAACAGATACGGCCTAACTTTATATTGCCATTGTTGTTTCCTCAACTACCACAGAATTTTACAACTCAGCACCGAGAGAGAGATAAAGCTTGGGGAGTTAAGAGAGGAGGAAACAGCAGCTATTGGCCGAATGAAAAACACAACAAGGAAGGAACAAAAGGAAGTTTGTACAGGCAATCTAGTCCATAATATCTCAAGTAGTGATCTAACAGCCATGCAATTAGCTGTTTTGAACAAAGGTTTAAACTTCGTTCCAGCTGCAATATCAGAAATGAGGTTTGGGACAAACCAGTTTGTCTTGGACCCGCTTTAGTAATGAGTGAGGAGAGGGTATCTTAGGAGGAATGGAAGGGGGATTTGGTTTGGTTAAGTCAGGTAACAGGGGCTAGGCCTTTGGATAATAAAGGGTTAAAGTAGTTTGAGTGGTTAGGGGAAGTGAGGTAGGTTAGGGAGGGACTTAGATTAGCTGATATATATTTGGGAACAGAGGAAGTGGTGTCACATTTAGGCATGAGTTGGTGTGTTGTTAAAGCTAATCCATATCCGAACGACCTTGTAGGTACTTTGGTGGCAGGTAGGCCTTAGGGTGTGTGTGCTGCAAAGGAGGTCCTTCAGGTTGGATCAGGTGTGCGTGTGTTTTTTTTTTTCCCCTATCTTTAGGATGCTGCAGATGGGGGTTGTTAAGTGGTAGTAGGTATGTGGCTTTCACTGGTTTGTCAGGTCACTTGGGGGGTTTTTGGAAGTTGTTGGGGCTGCAAGTTGGTGGGTTGTCAGGATAAGGTGCCCTGGGGATCCATTGTGGCCGTTGCTCCATTTCTTAGTTTTCCTGACCTTAGGAATGGCGATCACATGGCTGAGGCCTTCGCCCATGTGTGGTGAGTCCAACAGCTATTGGTGCGGCTAGAGGAGAGCTTGTGTCATCTGGTGAGCTTTAGGGGGGGAGAAACAGCTCAGATGGAGCTGCGGAGTACAGGGTGCTTCGGCTCCTTCCTGCTGAGCTGGGTCTAGGCTTCATGACACGAGGAAAATTAAAAAAAGGAAAAAAAAAAGGAAAAGAAAAGAGAAAGGGACAAAAATACAAGTAAATCGATGTTAACTGCTTTGTCCCCAACCACAGGAATACTTATTGGCATGACTGCGTGGGAGAAATCCTTTAAGGTGGGTTATCCAGAAATTATTGCTTAGCTACAGCACAAGTATAGCTGAAAGGGTGTAGTGGTACTTTGCTCTCACTATGATTTACAGGGCCCTGGGTTTGATACTTGGCAGGGCTGATTATTTCACTACTGCAGAGTTAGCTGGTTTCTATTAAGCAAGATGTGGAATAGGCTGGTTAAAAGGTTACAAGGGCTAACCTGGAATGGTAAACTGTACTTATAAGCTGCTGTCACATGGAAAAGGAAAAAGGGAATTAAGCATAATATTTCAAATCCAGGATAGTTAATTCATCTGAACATTGGCCTTTAGGACAGAGGTTGTTTTTTTTTTTGTCTTCTCTAGCTAAGTACTAAAGGAGAGATCTAAAGAAAAGAAATTGTGGAGTGAGGGACACCATCATGGCGCTATTGGGGGGGGGGTTGGGCACTCTTATCTTAATGGTATTTTATGGTGACTGCTTTACACAGGGACCTTACCATAATAAGAGCTTTGGTGGGGTAGCAGTATGTTTGTTGCCTTTAGTGTAGAGGGTCCTGGGTTTGAGACTGGTCAGTGTTGATTATTTATTTAAAAAAAAAGAGAGAGAGAAAATAAATAAATATATAATAAATAATATCAATTTGAGTTATGGATGAGAAGGTTACTGGGGATCGGCGTGCTTGCTATGCTAGTGGGTGTTCTGGCTGTAGTGCATGAAGGGATATTCCTAGGGTTTGTGAATATGGCTTGAGATATAATGTAGGTTAAGGCTTACAGTTTGGTGCTATTGAGTGATTAGGAAGGGAAGGGTGTGCATGTACGATGCCATTGGTTATTAATGTGTGTGTGTGTTTTTCTGTCTCTCTTTCTCTGCATATGGCTAACTTGTATGAACTGTGGCAGTGCTGGCAGGCCATAGTGGCTCAGGCTGAGGAACTTTTCCAAGAATTGTCGATGACAGAGGCAGTTGTGCAGCAGGAGCAGGAACCTGGTCAGAAAAGGCAGCGCTCCATGTCAAGAGCTACAGCTCAGGGAAAGAGGTAGCATACAGCAAAGGAGGTGGTTACAGCTGACTCATCAGCTCCAAGCGGGGTCTTAAGACAGAGGCTCAGGTAATGTTTTTGCATCAACAGTTTTGGTAGGTGAGGTAGGCAGTGAGGATGTTGGGGTAAACAGAGAAGAGGGGGAGGCCAGAGGTAGGGACTTTGGTAGACAATGGAATACAGCAGGGTGTGCAGAGGTAGAGGTTGCAGGGACATCTGGGACCAGTAGGGGAGAAGCTATGGGGGGGGGAGTGCAGGGTCATGGGATAGCACGGGATTAGGTTCTGAGTTAGGTTCTGAATTTGGTCTTTGCCCAGGGAATTGGTTAACCACACATAACTTGTGGCAGGGGTCAGGGGCAGTCTGTTTGACTCCCGCACATTCCATCTTCAGTGAAGGAAAAGATTTTGAAAGAGGAATATGTAGATGTATTTGAGTTCATTGATGCAGAGGGAGTGCAGCAATTGGTAGAGATGGAGCCAGCCATTAGTAAGGATTTGCTGGCCGTACTGGCAGCTTAGGGTAGAAACAAGTAGGTAGAATTTGGCCTAGGACTTGGGATAATTGGGTAGTAGGTTTTATTTACTACATGGCTGTGCATCTTGAAAAGGACTGGTCTTTGGCTTTGCCCCTTTTGGGTTATTTTCTTATGATTCAGGAGGCATAATGGTTATGGCCAGGGAATGCTTGGTTATGGTATGATCAGGGATTCCAGAAGTGGAAAGCAGTGGATCATTCCCTTCGCTGGGAGGTGTGTCATCATGATATCTGGATGGCTACCATGATGGATACTTATGGGGGGATAGGAGTTGGTGTGTGTTGGTCCTTTAATAGTGGCTCTTGTTCGTGGTTAGGGTGCAAATTCCTGCACTCTTGTTCAAGGTGTGGAGGAAATCATCCGGCTGTTCAATGCGGCTGCCATGACAACACTGCTATGAATTCAAACTTCATGTCAAGGGAGGGCGGATTTCCCTCCATCCAAGGGTTTCATGGCATTAGGGGTAGAGGTAATTTCTGTGGATCATGGGGAAGTGGATTCTTTAAGGGGAATGGGAAGGGGGGCCTTTCCCCATATTAATGTGCAGATTTTGCGAGGCATGATCCAAGGATTTCCTGACCTTGCGCTTACAGTTGAGATATTAGATGGGTTTCAACAAGGGTTTTCTATTAAGTCTAGGGCAGTTGGAGATGGAGTGGGTTGTAAGAATCTGCGCTCAGTGTGTGGTAAGGAGGATATATTGGTGGGAGTGGTGGAGAAGGAATGTTAGGCTGGCCAGTTATTGGGTCCGTTTAACAGTCCGCCTTTTGTTAATTTCAAGGTATCGCCTTGGGGTTAGTACCAAAGAAATGAGCGGGGGAGTTTAGGTTGATTCACAATTTGTCTTATCCTGAAGGGGGCTCAGTTAATGATTTCATTGTGGGAGGGCTGTCAAGGTTCATTATGCATCCCTGGACGATGCCGTCAAGGTGATTAAGGATTTTAAGAAGTCGTTGGTAGAGGTGGACACTGAGTCTGCCTTTCTTTTTCTGCCAATCAGGCAGGAGGACTGGCCGTTGCTTGGTATGGTAGTGGATGACAAATATTATTTTGACAAAGCTATGCCAATGGGTTGTTCAGAGGTATGTGCAAAATTTAAGAAATTTAGTACAGTACTACAGGGAGTATGGCAGCAGAGGGTGGATGCGCAGAAGGCAGTACATTATTTGTATGATTTCTTGCTAGTTGAGGAAGGATGGTTAGGGGCGCAGGAAGGTTTGTGGGAATTCATGAGCATGTGTGAGAAACTAGTGGTACCGCTGGCTCAACATAAGCTGGAAGGTCCGTCTAGAGTGTTAGAATTTTTGGGATTAACAGTGGATGCTGAACGGGGATTGTTTTGTTTGCCTATGGATAAGACAGACTGAAGGCAACAATATGGTCGGTTGTGGCTAAGGATAAGGTAAGGATTCGCACAGTTATGGAGTTGTTAGGGCTTTTGAATTTTGCATGTTGAGTGGTACACCATTTTGTAGGTCAGTGGCATTTCTGTTGAAAGGGGGCAAGAGTAAACACCACTGGATTAGGGTGAACAAGTTGGTTTGGGAGGATTTGTTGTTGTGGTTGTATTTTTTGGAACAATTCAATGGGATTTCTTTCTGGCAGACAGACTGGGTGGGGCAAGAGGAACTTCAGTTATTCAAAGAAGCAGCAGGGGACATTGGTATGGGGGGGTACTTTGGGAGGCAGTGGTTTGCAGCTAAATGGCCTCAATTTTGGAAGGAAGAATTGAAAAGAGATGTTGCATTTTTAGAGTTGATGCTAATTTGGGCAGCTTCGGTAGTTTGGAAGGACCATTATGTGGAAAGCGAGTTATTTTCCATTCTGATAACATGGTGGTGGTGTGGGTTTTGCAGAATAAGATGGCTAAGTCAGAATTATTAATGTTGATTTTATGTAAACTGGTTTTACAGAGTCTGTTAACAAACTTTTCATTTATAGGAGTGCATGTGCCTAGGGTGAGGAATGATATTGCTGATAGTTTGTCCTAATTTCAGTTTTACAGATTTTGGCTGCTGGCTCCAGGGGTGGAGGAAGTGCCAGAACTCTTGCCAGAGGAAGTGTGGAACCGTGGGTTGAGGTAGCCCGGAGGTTGGTACATCAGTCTTCGGCTTTGTCTAGAAGGAAGGCTTATGGCAGGGCCCTTTGTGAATTTGATTAGTTTGTTCTACAGCTGCCAGAAGATGAAGAGGTGTGGTCTGAGAAATTGTTGCTGCGCTATTTAGCTCGAGCTTGGGGGTTGGGTAATGCTTTACAAACGGTTAAGGTGGATTTGGTGGCAATTAACATATTCACACGGGTATAGGGGTTACAGGATTTTACAAAGTCATGGACAGTAGGACGTATGTTGAAAGGATAGATGAAAGTATCTGGGGAATGCAGTGACATGAGATGGCCACTGACGAGGGCATTGTTCAAAGTTTTGTTGAAAGGTTTAGCATTATTAGAAGGTAATTTTGTGGATTCTCCTGGTTAACAAATGTAAAATAAATAAAATGTTATGTGGGTTACATTGTGTGTATGGTTATATTTTGGTGCCTTCTGAGTGTCTTAGTTGTTAGCATCATTACTTTGGAGGGATGTAATGATAGTTTCTGGGGTGGTTATAACTGGGTTAAAAAAGGCTAAGACAGATCAACTGGGTAAAGGTTCAGTGGTTGTGCTTGGGGCTAATAAGAATGTTGGACTTTGTCCAGTAAGGTGGGCCAGGGAATTAAGACAGATTCAGATGAGGGGCTTGTATGATTTGGTTTTCTATATGGTGGATGGAAAGGGAGTGGAAAGTGGTAGGTTCATATGACTCATTAGGAAGGTTTTTCGTTGTACGGGTTTTCCAGTGGAAAGGTTTGCAGCTCATTCCTTTCACATTGGTAGGGCTTCAGATTTGGCTAGGGATGGCAGTTCAATTGAGGTTATAAAAAGGGTGAGGAGGTGGTCTTCAAATGCATTTCTATCATATATTAGATAAGGTTTTGCTTTTGTATGTTATTAATTTTCTTTTCTTTTCTTTTAGGAAAGCAGATTGTCATCATGGGTCACTCTTATATCCACTAGGCAGAGAAACATGTAGTGGTTAGGGAGGATGGTAAAAGTTTGGGGTTGTCTCACTTAGGATGGACAGTGACTTGGCATGGGGTTAGAGGGCTTAGATGAGATAGGTTGATGCACGAGTTTGAGTAGGTAAGGTTGAGGGTAGGGTATCCTCGAATATTAGTAGTTCATTTGGGAGGTAATGATCTTGGAATTATTTCTAAGAAACGGTTAGTAGATATAATTTTACAAGATTTGTTGAAGTTACAGATGTTGTACCCAGGTATGTCTATAGCTTGGTCAGAGTTAGTTCCACATTTGAGTTGGAGGAATGCTTTTAGTCATCAGGCTATTGAGTGGGTTAGGAGGTTTATTAATCAGAGGTTGGCTAGGCAATTAAGGGTTTCAGGTATGTATACCATTGAACATAGGGACTTTTTGGATGGTGAGGTAGTTTAGTATCGATCAGATGGGGTGCATTTGAATGATGTTGGTTTGGATTTGTTTAACGTTCACTTGAAGTTGTTTCTAGAAGGTATTGGGAAGGCTATGGAATAGGAGGGAGAACAGCCTGGCTGCAGGCTGGTGGGAGGAGAAGAAGGACAGGATTGTCCTCTTCTGTTCTCCCTTGAGGTGAAGGTGGTCATGGATTTGAGTTGGGGATCAAGTGAGTTGCTGGATGCTGCTTGACTATAAGTGAACTTGACTGGTTAATGGTTGGTTTGAAAGGGTGAGCAGGTACGCTGCCTGTTTAAGGTTTGTTGGGTGAGTAGGAACGCTGCCCTGGTGGATGATGGAACAGGGTGATGGGTACGCTGCCCTGATGAATGAATCAGCCAGAGTGAGTAGGTACGCTGCCCTGAGACATTTGAGAATTGTGAAGTTATTGTTTTATTGTTATTTGTTCCCATGTGAATAAAGTTTTGTTTATGTAATATTATTAATAAAGGTCGTCAAATGTCTTTATGTGTTGGTATGAGTTATTTAAAAGGGGTCCGGGACAAGTGGGGCTTGGGACAAACCAATTTGTCCTGGACCCTCTTTAGTTATGAGTGGGGGGGTATCTTAGGAGAAAAGGGAAGGGGGTTTTGGTTTGGTTAAGTCAGGTAACAGGGTCTAGGCCTTTGGATAATAAAGGGTTAAAGTGGTTTGAGAGGTTATGGGAAGTGAGGTAGGTTAGGGAGGGACTAAGATTAGCTGATATATGTATATTTATATTTGGAAACAGAGGAAGTGGTGTCACATTTAGGCATGAGTTGATGTCTCTCCCTCCCGAATAATTTCTTTTTTGCAGTTTGTTAAGGTAAGGGCGGAGAAGAGGGACAGGATTGTCCTCTTCCATTCCCCCTCGAGGTGAAGGTGGTCATGGATTTGAGTTGGGGATCAAGTGAGTTGCTGGACACTGCTTGACTATAAGTGACCTTGACTGGTTAATGGTTGGTTTGAAAGGGTGAGCAAGTACACTGCCCGTTTAAGGTTTGTTGGGTGAGTAGGAACACTGCCCTGGTGGATGATGGAACAGGGTGATGGGTACGCTGCTCTGATGTATGAATCGGCCCTGAGATCATTTGAGAATTGTGAAGTTATTCTTTTGCTGTCATTTGTCCCTGTGTGAATAAAGTTTATGTTTATGTAATATTATTAATAAAGGTTGTCAAATGTCTTTATGTGTTGTTGTGAGTTTTTTAAAAGGAGGCCGGGGCAACTGAGTGATGTGACATTGAATCTGAGACTTTTTGGAAGGAATATAATGTTGCCTTCTATATACAAACAAGACACAGATGGACCAGCTAACTTATTTAAAAAACTGAGTACCTTCCCGCCACAGTTGACACCCACACTAGAGATATTTTAAGCATGAGCAAAAGAGACGTAGTGGATCTCCTGGCAAGTAATAAACGGAGGTTCTATAACATGACAAGGCTTCAGAGTTCTGCACTTAAAGAATTACAGATGAATCCCTGCTTAATTATTAAACCTGCAGATAAGGGAGGAACAGTGATTGTGATAGATACCACACAATATCTATCTGAAATGCAAGATATGTTGGTGGAGAGTTCTACTTATGTTTCCATCAGCAAACTACAATTACTGAGCAAATGCCAACACATTCAGAATAGACTGGCATGTCTGCTAACAGAACGATTTTTAACCAAGGATATTTTTGATTATTTTCAGATTCAAGAACCAGTAATACCCACAATCAGTGGACTTCCAATGATACACAAGGAACCAAGAGACCCACCACTGAGGCCTATAGTCTCTGGAGCAGGTTGAGCCATTGTCAATATGTGTTGAGCACATGCAGAAAGATGTAGAAAGATCAAATAAAACTGATTAGAGACACTGGACATTTCTTGAGCCTCCTACTTGAGTTTATCAGCCGTGAGGATGGTGGAGATTTTATATTAGCTACTCTGGATGTGGACAGTCTCTTCACAGCTATACCCAATGAAGAAGGAATAGAATTTTTGAGGAACTACCTCAAGGAGGCAACAGATTTTGGCAGCTCTAAAGTACAGTTGATATGCCAAGTTATGGAACTGATCCTGAATAATAATGTCTTGACATTTGATAAGAAACTATATTGGCAAAAATGCAGTGTCACCATGGGGATACCGTGCATGAACAGTTATGCCAATTTGGTTTTGGCAGATTGGGAAAATATGTTTGTGTTGAACAACAATCCCTACAAGAACCAGCTAAAATTTTACATGCATTTTGTGGATGACATCTGCCTGATCTGTAATGATGACATGGATATCCTACAGGACTTTGTGAGCTATTTGGAGGGGACAACCACGTTTTTGAAGTTCAAGTTAAATTTCACTGCTACTAGCATACGTTTTTTGGACACTGAGATTTTTAAAGATGGGCATAATAAACTCAACACAAGATTGTTTAAGAAAGAAACAAGAGAAACAATTTATTATGCAGAAATAGCATGCACCCTGCTTACACGTTCGCTAATGTTGTCAAAAATCAAGCATATAGGATGTCAAGACTATGTAATAGGGATGATGACTTTGATGGTATGACTAACAATTTAAAGGAAGAACTACTTGAGAGGGGCTCTAAAGAGACTGAAATAGATAAAGAACTCAAGGGTATAAGAGCACTTAGGATAGAGCACAACCACTTATTACCAAATGGTCAACTTCCACTGCCATTCCTCAATCCCCTGTTTGTGAACAAGTAGTACGACAACAAGAGAGGATGAATCACAGTGGTATGAGAAATCGCATTAAGCTTACATATGCAGGTGATAGCAGGAAAATAAGTGATGTCATAAGGTCCCACTGGAAAATATTGATGTTAGATCCTTTACTTAAAGACATAGTTGGTCCAGAACCAACTTTTATGTATGGACGCAACAAGAACTTGAAGCAACTATTATGTTATCCCTCCCTGGACATTTCAGTACCAGTTTCTCACAGAAAAAGTTCCTTTTCATCCAATTTATGTACATGCTGCAAGTATATTTCCACTACTAATGAGTTTATACATCCATGAACTGGCAAAAAATTATACTACGGCAGTTATGCAGACTATAGATTTAAGCAGTTAGTATATGCAGCAGTTTGTGGCTTATGTACATGCTTCTATATTGGTAAAACTGATTTAAGGAATGCATCTTGAAGCATGTAAGTGACATCAAGCTTAAGGATACCAAAAAATCCACTTTTTAAGCATGTAAGTGAGATGGAAGGGCATTATTTTAGATTTATGTCTCTGTAGGTGCCAAGGATTATGATTAGAGGAGGTGACATTACCTTGCAAATTGAAAAGAATAAGATGAAATGGATTGCTAGGTTACAAGCCTGTGTTTTTTCCAGGCTTGAATGCGAATATTCCATTGAAACCAGCTCTAAAAGAGGGGAAATTAAGGAGGAAGGTCAAAATTGCTAACAAGTGGGCCTTGCCCTGAACTCTAGCAACTGATTGTTTTTAAGTATTTTAAATTACACTGTCTTTTTCAATGGTATTAGATCTGATGACGGGTTTGTGTGTTACCAGAAAGCACTTATCTGATTTTATTTTGTTTTATTGAAGTTTTATGTCCTACGGTCTGGTGAGAGTACTTGTATTTATTTTATATTTGGAACTAGGAAGTTTAATCGAAAGATCAAAAGTCCGAATCCATTAAGCGTGTGCATACTTACGCAAAAGTGCTTTTCACCGAAGAAGTACTTTCGCGTAAGTATGCCTGTTGCCGAGACCGTACTATGGTGCAGATAAGGGAAAATTCCCTTTTCCCCACTGCAGTGCGGTCTCAGAGGGAGAATATTAAAGTAGGGGTGTGTGGGGGGCACGGGGGAGGTGATGCCCCCCTGCAAAAATGTAAATGTGTTTTTTTTATGGACACGCTTTAATGAAAGTGGTTTTTCGGTTAAAGCTCTTTTGTTAAAGTGTGTTTGGCGGTTATGGATTCGGATGTTTGATCTCTCGCTCAAACATCCTAGATCCATATATATATATATATATATATATATATATATATATATATATATATATATGTTTCTACATGGATGTACTTCTAAATGTCGAAATACACAAATCTCAAATAGCAAATGGTCGATCCCAAAGAAAAAAACACAACACTTAATTTTTTGAGGAGAGCAAGTCCCCTTGCACCCCCCACACTCCCTGCTAATTTATATATACTAACTCCGAAATTGTTCTAGGGAAAGGATAATTTCCCTCTATCCCCACTATGCATAATCCTGCTTGGACTTAACACAGACAGAACCGACTGAAAAAGTTTCGATCACTTCTGCTTGTGTTAAACACATTTGAGATTATGAATGCTCGATTATATGAAATGTTTTGGATTGTGCTATCCCAAACAAAACCAAGACTCATTCCTCCAAGAAAAGGAAACCAGTCTGGTGGACTCCTGCCATAAACAATATATACAATAGAAGGAGGAAACTAGTACAGAAAAGAGTAAAATCTCAAGAAGGGAAGACATCCCTGATCAGTATCAGCAAGAAACTACGTTCCCTCATAAAATCATCCAAGGCTAGCTTTGAAAGAAAAATTGCCATGGACTCCAAAGATAACCACAAGGCATTCTTTAGCTATGTCAAGAATCTAAGTGGCAGTTCTCAGATCTGCTCAGAGTTAATGCAGAATGGCACAAAATACACTGAACCAACCGATATAGCCAACATCCTGGCAGACAGGTTCATTGCAAACATCACCCCCCTCTCACCCCCAAAAGGGCCCATAACTATACCAGAAGAATGTAGTGTCCCTGAAATCACAGACAGGTTAAAACAGACCTCTCCAAAGCCAAAAACACAGCATCAATGGGACCGGACGGTGTCCCAGGCTGCATCCTACACATGCTCAAAGATGAACTAACCCCTCACCCAAGCACACTGTTTAAACCCAGCCTCTCCACAGGCTACATGCCCACAGAGTGGTGCACAGCAATGGTTATTCTGCTCCACAAAGGTGAAGCCACAACTGACCCCGGAAACTATCACCCTATAAGCCTGACTAGCTTGGTCTGCAAAGCTATGGAGTGCAACATCATGGATCTCATTAACAGAGACATTGGGAACCTCCAAACATTGGACCCTACCCAGTTTGGCTTTGTTAAGGGCAGATCATGCCTTCTAAACCTGGTGGACTTCTTTGAGACAGTTGCCAAGGCTATAGACAAGGGAAAGGTGGTCCACACAGTCTACCTGGACCGCGCAAAGGCCTTCAACACCATTCCCCACTCAGGTATTATAGACAAGCTCACCAGCCTGAATATAAACCCCTATGTCATGAGATGGGTAGCCAACTGGCTCATGGCCAGAACCCACATGGTAAGAGTTGCGGGAGCTAGGTCTGAGTCTAAACTGGTTACAAGTGGTGTTCCCCAGGGCTCAGTCCTAGAACCCCTCCTGTTCGGCATTTACTTCTCAGAGGTCCAGGCAAACACAGGAGGACTATGGCTGACCAAGTTTGCAGACGACTGCAAATTAGGGGATATAATTGACTCTCCAGCTTTCACAGACAGCCTCCAAAAGGGTCTCACTGAGACAGATACTTGGTGTCAAAACCATGGCCTCAAGCTAAATGCCAAAAAGTGCGCAGTCATCCCTTTTGGAAAAAACAAAGTACCCACAAACTACCACATATGTGGTAGCCCCCTAAATACGGAAGACGTAATAAGGGATCTGGGGATCCAAGTAAATAGTAACCTCTCCTTTGATAATCACATTGGCAAAGTGGTTAGAAAATCCTTCTATGTGCCCCACATAATCACAAAAGGGTTTGCATCCAGATTAAAAGAGGTCATTGGGCCCCTCTATGTATCACTCATCAGACCCATCATAGAGTACAATGCCCCATTTGGGATGTACCTTACAAGGCACTTGCAACAACTGGAAAGACCATAGAAGTACCTCACCAAGAGGATTACTAGCCTCAAGCAGATGCCCTATACAGCTCGACTGAAGAAACTCCAGCTGTACTTGGTTGCATACCGCCTACTCAGAGGTGATCTCTGCCTGACATACAAGGCCATGTCCATCCAAGAATTGATGGACATGCTCCATCTAAAGAAAACCATATCCCCTTGAGCCACACGCTCTAGGGATCTAAACCTCACCACAACAATAAATAGAATGTGCTGGAGGGATAGATTCCTGTCCCAGAGACTCCCCATGCTCTGGAACAAGATTCCAATCTACATTAGGTAGAGCTCCTTGCTAACCCTCTTCAAGAGAAACCTTGACGAGTGGATAGGAAACAGAAAGTTTACCCCAGGGATCACTTCAATGGCTCTGCTGGACAGAGGCACAGGGAGCTAATCTAAGGGGGTGGCGAAAACCAACACATTCCGGCTAGGCTTATAAATGCCTTCGGGCAGATAGCCTAGTACCTACCTATGAACCTATGAACTATTACAAATAGCAGCTAAAGTTATAGCCTATCCTTTTTCTATACTAATAAACATAACCATAACTGAAGGAACCATCCCATCTAATATAATCCCATATAATTATCTCCCATATAATCCCCCTACACAAAGGTGGCAACTCAACAGAACTCTCAAACTTTCGTCCGATTGCCTTACTCTCTCCCTTAGCTAAAATTATGGAAAAATGCATCCACTGTCAACTGTTAGATCATCTCCAAAATAGCCTATTAGCTAACTCTCAGCATGGCTTTAGGCCTTTTCACATTGCCACCACTGCTCTCCTATCCTTTTCTGACCACATTAACAAAAACCGTAACAGTAACGCTCTTTCCTCCGCAATCTTTACTAATCTCTCAAAAGCCTTTGACATGGTCAACCATCAGCTACTTTTGAATATATTTAAGTACCTCTCACTTGATACACAGGCATTACTGTGGTTCAAGTCCTACTTAGATAACAGGCAACAGTCAGTGCTTTGGGATAATAATCTATCTAACCACCTTCCTGTCAGTTTTGGTGTACCTCAAGGTTCTATATTGGGCCCTCTTCTATTCTCAATTTTTATCAATGATCTAAATGTAAATATCCCTCAAGCTACTTGCATACGATATGCAGACAACTCCACATTAATATGCTCCGCTACTGGTCCTTCTGAACTGCAGTCCCTCACACAAAATGTCTTTGAAATAGTATAAAAATTGTTCTTACAGCTCTGTCTCCTCCTTAACCCTAAAACGACAAAATTATTGCTCTTCACTCCCACACAAAAGTCTACCCCAGTTGACTTCATTATCAAATCTAATAACAGCACTCTCAGATCTCCTGACTCTACCACCAAACTCTTAGGAGTAACAATAGACCACAGCCTTAACTATGATACTCACATCAACACCACAGTAAAATCATTTAACAGAAAACTAGGCTCCCTCTATAAGATTAAATCCTTCCTTACTCCCATAGCTAGAACTACTATTGCCCACACCCACCTTATCTCAACTCTCCTCTATGCCTCACCTATTTAAACTAAACTATCTAAAAGCAACCTCAACAAACTGGCAACCTCCTACAATAACATTTCCAGATTTGCCACTGGCTCCCCTTTTAGAACCCACCACTGTCAAAATCTAAAACAACTAGGTTGGCTGGAGCTGCATAATCAAATTCATTTCCACCAGCTTATTATTGCCCATAAGACCCTTTATAATCCTAGCAATACACCAATACTCATGAGTCTAATCACCTCGTATAAAAATCTTACAAACCTACGCTCAGCAAATAAACTACTGGTATCCAGACAAAAACCCAACAATAAAGCAGGGGCTTCACTTTTCTCTAACACTGTGGGAAAAACCTGGAACCTACTTCCCTGTGAACTCACATCTCTTTCTTCAACTCCACTATTCAAAAAGAAACTCATACCTTACAACCCAGTGGCTATGTCCTTGTACCATCCCAGACTAAGAACCCCCTTCCTGTTAGGTTCTCGCTCTAAATACTCATTTCTTTACTGTCACATTGTCCAGCTCCTTCCTACACCTCTGTTAAACTGATCAGTTAGCTAATTTTAGACTGTATAAAGTCCATCCTTCTTACAAACTATTATAGGATATGATGATGTCTACCCAGCTTGGACTTTATGAATGTGTCACTGCCTTATAAATGTGTCATTGCCTTGTAAATAATTTTTATATATATATATATATATATATATATATATATATATATATATATATATAGATATATATATATATGGTTTTCTATCATAACCTGGAAACACACTCGGTCGAGTAGCGGATTGTCGAAAGTACACTTTCAAGAAGAGAAAATCGAAACTTACTGTACCGAAGCTTGAATATTGATGTCAGGATGGCACATGCAGGTCAACGGCACATTTTCAAAATACCGAACACTTGACTTTAACATGGCTCAAGATGGGGGCTGAAAAACATTTTCATTTTCACTATTAAAGTTCAATGATGTGATGACTTGGGTCTACTTCTTTTGACCTAACTTTTATTTGCCCAACACTCATTTTCCCGACCCCATTTGACTGAAAGTTCATTTGCCCAACACTTCATTTGCCCGACACTTTATTTGACCGACAAGTATTATTAGCAAGAAAATGGAATATGCCCCCTTCCCCACTGTAGTGCGACCCTGGAGTTAGAATATATAGGTAGGGGGGGTGTGGGGGGCGAAGACCCCACTTCATTTCATATGATATTGTTAACTTTTGATGTAATATTGCTTAGTAAAAGAAAAGTAAGTGGGGGGCTTCACCCCCCACACCCCCCCTACCTATATATTCTAACTACAGGGTCGCACTACAGTGGGGAAGGGGGCATATTCCATTTTCTTTCTAATAATACTTGTCGGGCAAATGAAGTGTTGGGCAAATGAAATTTCAGTCATTTGGTCTCGGGCAAATGGGAGGTAGGTCAAAAGAAGTAGACCCGATGACTTATATATATATATATATATATATATATATATATATATATATATATATATATGGGTCTACTTCTAATGACCGAAGCGATTCGCCGACAGTGAAATCACCGACGCCAGAAAACCGACAACACACAAACCCGACAACGAAACACGAACACCATAACACCGACACACTACACGTAAACAACACAGTACACTACAACACATATCCACTAGCCCTAACCCAAACCCTAACCCTAAGGTCCGACACTACACACTCTCCCTACCTGCACCCTAACCCTAACTCACTTACACACCCGAACCCCAAGCTCCGACACTACCGCACACTCTCCCTACCTGCACCTAACCCTAACTCACTTACACACCCGAACCCCAAGCTCCGACACTACCGCACACTCACCTATCACACACCCTAACCCTACATCCCTGAGTATTGCACACTTACCTGTCCGCTCCCTACTCTTAAATCCCTCACTATCGCATACTTACCAGGTCGCGCTTACACATTCCCCTTGTCGGTCTTCCGTCTGTCGGGATTCGAGCGTGTCGGTCAACTGCGTTGTCGGTCGTTTCGTGTCGGTGATTTCACTGTCGGCGAATCGGCGTTTTGGTCATTAGAAGTAGACCCATATATATATATATATATATATATATATATATATATATATATGTGTGTGTGTATACATGATTTTGTGGTGTCAGAGCTGTTGCTTATAAGTAGTGGGTTGTGGGGAGTGAAGTAAAGCTTACCACAAAAGGGATGTGGGGGACTTGCTCATCTGCAAAAAAAAATACTGTACAATTACTATGTTTCCTTTTAGTGACCTTGTTAGGATTATTTCAGTAGAGTTATTCTAAGCATTAGACTGATGAGTTTAGATTTTACTGAAATGTCACTTCATTAAATAGTGGTCAACAAAATGGTATCAAAAAGTTATGCTTCAGTAAGTTCAGTAAGTAAGTACCAACAGATCCATCTTTATTATGTACTAATTACTTTTACATATCGAGTCGGATATTGTATGTTTGTATAAATTTTGCTCTGACTAACCAATTTTACTAATTGTATTGAAGATCGTCTCCCCAAACCTCCAAATAAAAACAAGTCTAACTTTGACTACATAGATTGATAGATAGAAGTAGATATAGATGTAGATATCTGTAGAATATGTATGCATATACTGTGACATAGTCGCTGTACCTGGGTAATCAGGGATATAATCTGCTGTATACACAGCAACTGGTGTGGTGTTTCCAAGAGGACAGGTTATTGAAGGGAAATATAGAGTATTTTCTACAGAGAGGTGGTGTTAGAAAGAAACAAGTCTCCTGGGACGCAACCTGCCTTGAGGTGCATTTCAAGAGTAGTAGTAGTGCAGAGACGGAGATTTCAGATTTCTATGGAGAGGGCTAGAGAAGTCTCAGTTAAGAGGCAGAACTCTGAAGGAGTATTCTGTCCCAAGGAAGGAAGCATGCTGGTTCTCTTAATCCTGGAGAGGTTAGAGAAATATTCCTGAGAGCTGCAATTGTTTTACCTTATATCCAGAGAGACTGGAAAGAGCTGTTTCTACAGTGTGCTGGTAATGCTATAACTAAAATCCAACTCTAACACAAGTCTAAGTTGTTACACACACTCTGGGAATGCATATGGCAAGTCTAATACAGTCTGACACAAAAAACAGTGAGCAACAAGTTTATGAGAGGGTCACCTGGGTTATAGTACACATCTCCACAGATGGTAAGTGATTTTTTTGCTAAGTGTTCTGAAGACAAAAAGGGGATTTTCAATAACAGTGTCAAGATATTCTCTTATGAAATAATTGTATTGAGAAAAATTGGCAGCATGAGAGAGTTATAATATAGGAAGGATAACCAATAGGGTGAAAATAACTAGTCAGAGAAACTACATAGCTTGAAATGGTTGAGATTAAACAAAAGGTAAGTACTGATAAGATTTGCAGAGCACACAGCATTGTCATGAGCTGCCAAACAGAAAAATTAAATAACATTACACCTTTATGCATTCTGACTGGTCTGTGTACAATCCAGTAAGCGACAGTAAAGGCATATATATTTGGATCTAGATGAAGGAAACATGGCTGGAACTGGTGGTACATATGAACCTTACATACCTCTTTACCATGATGGAGGGCCACGCCACAAATCCGAGCAATAAGGAAGTTTCCAGAAATTTCATAAGACCTAAATGATCCAAGTGAAATCTTTGTATTAACTTTATATAAGAAATATAAGCCAGTTCCAAACCAGATTGTCTAGTTTTGGGTGGCCTGGCAATGGCTTCCCAGTCCTGGATTATCTGTGTTTGTCTGGAGAAATAGGTTTACAAAGAACCATATAAAACAGACAATGACACATTTAGAGTGCCTCAGTTCACTGTGTTGTTTAAGGCTCCACTAATGCTGTACGTTTGGTGAACTTTTGTGTACTATGACTATGTGTTGTATCCATGCACCTAAATTTAGAGATTCCTTTTGCAGAACAATGTTACAGCTAAAATTTCTGTGCTCAGTAAATTAACTCCCTGTATATGCATATATGCTCTGTGTGTATGCAGCATGTCTTAAAGAACTTTGCCAGGGTTAGACCTTTGGGAAAAAGGAGGTATTCCAAAGTCCTGGCACAGATCTCCAAGCTTTACAAAGATATCCTGTAGCATCCTTTTTTCAGCAGACAAAGTGCATCATAGATATGCTCAATGCATATTTCTGTCACTAGCAGTACTCACAAGAGTCTCGTGTAAAACAGTTACATAGATTTACTGATTTTTAGTATATATCATCAGTCTGTCTTTTTTAGAATTAAATTCTTTTACAAGCAATCATAAATGGGGAGGAGTTGGGTGGAGTTAGGGGTGGTGCTGGGGGAATGGACTTCTTCCGGTTTCAGTCACAGCTAAAGGTGGCAACCCTAACTGTTTCAGTCTTCGATGTCAGCCCAAAGTGCTCTTCTCAGCACCTGCAATGTACCCCAGATTACCTCCATCTACAGTTCATAGACATACTCATTACACTACACACTTCTGTTACCAGCAATACTCACAGGAATCTCTTGTGAACCAGTTACACAGATGATGACACATCAAAGAGATTCGGTCCCTGTACTGCTTTTTTTCATATCCATCTACAGTCTCTCTTCTTTAGAATTAAATCATTTTGCTAGCATTCATAAATGTTTGTAGGAACCTGCTCTTTACTACTAAGCATTCCAGTTTCACTAGTGTTTGAACTATTTGTGTTCTCCCCTGTGAGATTTGTAAAAACATGACTTGTTTACATCACTGTAACACTTAAAAATAGACTATTAGGACACATTTAAGATTTATCTTTTAAAAACAGA
Source organism: Protopterus annectens (assembly GCF_019279795.1). Taxonomy (NCBI): domain Eukaryota; kingdom Metazoa; phylum Chordata; order Ceratodontiformes; family Protopteridae; genus Protopterus; species Protopterus annectens. The sequence goes on along the minus strand of NC_056745.1, from coordinate 344,064,532 downwards.
TGTTTGCAATTTAACATCTAAAACATTTTCATGCTGAAAGGCTGCTGTTTTTGACCTTAAAAGAAACAGAAATAAATGCAGCCTGTTTACATTTTGGCAGACTTTACCACAAGTGCCACAGGTAATCATGCATCAGTACTTCTCAGAAATTACAAATGTTGTTATGCCTGTGGTGAAGTAATCATATAATTATCCTATATGCATCCACATAGAGAAATGAAGGTCTAATTTTAAGATTAAACTCCAGCTGCTGTATGTGCTTTCTAAAATTCTCTGTTTAGTCTGTCTACTTTTTCAGCTAAGTACTAGACTTTAGAAAAGTGTGTTTCTTTCAAAGTTGCAACATCGGTGTTTATGTCAGATGTAGTTAGAAGAAATGTGCACATACTTACCGGAGAATAACAAAAAGTAAAACTCTGGACAATGAGAAGACATTTTTATTTGGTAACTATTAAGCATCTTCTTCTTTCAGCTTTTTCCTGGTTAGGGGTCACCACAGCAGATCACTGTCCACTCATGACTGGCAGTGGAGTTTTACAGTGTTGAGTTGCCAGCCCAGCACCCAACCTTCCACAGAAGGCACACACATGCACACACACACACCTAGGGCCAATTTAGTGTGTCCAATCCACCTACTGCATGTCTTTGGGATGTGGGAGGAAACCGGAGCACCTGGAGGAAACCCACGTGACCACAGGGAGGACATGCAGACTCCGCACAGAAGGCACCCCAGCCGAGGATTGAACTGGAGAACCTCTTGCTGTGAGGCAGCAATGCTAACCACTGCACCACCGTGGCCACCCTATTTGGTAACTATTAAGCATCAAGAGCACGAATAGCACTTTGAGAAATTATAGCAAAGGTAATTATAATTTGTTTTAATTTCATCCATATTCAGGTTTATTCATTTTTAATATTTCTGTATTTTTTCTTTGACAGTTTAATGCTGGATATGTAAAATGTGTTTGAGGGGGCTCCCTATAAAAATATCGGCACTCGAAATGCAGACTGCTGACACTCAGAAAAAAAAGCCCAAACTGTAGGAGAAGAACAAATCTCGAACATCGTTCTTATTCTTTAAACTTCTTTTTTGCAATGAGGGGGTTGCCCCTCTGCACCAGCTGATGGGTAGCAAGCCCCCCACACCCCTGACCTTAAATATAGGACTCCGAGATCACCATAAATTTGAGAAAAGGTAATATTCTGTGAAATGGCAATATCTGACTAAGTATATGTAATTCCATTCTTAGCCAGTCATATAGTCTCCATGTTTCAGGACTCAGTCTACCAGGTTCTAACCGTCGGACGGCTTCTTATCACTGAAACAGTCAGTTTATCAAAGGACAACCTCACCTCTACAATAGTTTTGACCTGAATTATTTTTTGTACTTTTTGTGACACACATGCTAGCTGCTTTAAAAGACAGAAGACTGCAAGCAAACTGAACTAGAAAGAAACATTTTGTGGGACTGTTGTTGGTTTGGAACCAATTATATTTCCTCTACTTGGAATATGTTATTGTTAGCTGTGGGCTGCTTGGAACCTGACATATCATAAACAAAGGAATTGAACTAAAAATCAGAGGTTTTTATGATGCCATTGTTGTTTTGGAATCAGTTATAGCAACTCGGGTCAGAACTAAAATCTATTATGTGCTTTCTGAAAGCTGACTTACCAGAAATGCAAAAAGCACACATGCAGGAAAAAAAAAACATTAGAGCAAAATATCACTGTTAAATCTCATAAAAAAGTCAGAACATCTAAAATGATTTAATAGCTTTAATATGTAATTCAAAATTTAGGAAATTAGTAGCAACACTGAAAACAGGGAACACTGATCAGTCTCTGGAAACTTCTAGCTTAAACCATAAGCAATATTGGATAAATAATGTTGTTCAGGTTTGATAATTATCCACGTGGAGGATAAAAAGTGTCTTGGTCATATTTAAATATGTATATCATGTTTTAATATTGCTTACTTCTGTTAATGTATATCACAGATTTTTTATATATGTTGTAAAGTTATTGAATTTATTTGTTTTTGTCATTTTTATTTTGAAAAATGTAATAAAATAATAAAAAGATAGCTACTGGCAGAGGCAGCAATTGTGAGGGAGGTCTCAGACCCTTCATGATTTGAAAACTCATCATCTTCTTTCGGCTGTTCCCATTAGGGGTCGCCACAGTGGATCATCTGTTTCCATTTCTTCCTGTCCTCTGCATCTTGCTCTGTCACACCAACCACCTGCATGTTCATAGGTTCATAGGTAGGTACTAGGCTATCGGCCCTAGGGCCCATACAAGCCTAGCCACAAAATGTACCCTGGTTTTCGCCACCCAAGAAAATTATTGTCCTCTCACGCCACATCCATAAACCTTATCTTAGGCCTTCCTCTTTTCCTGTTACCTGGTAGCTTCATCCTTAGTATCTTTTCCCCAATATACTCAGCCTCCCTCCTCAGCACATGTGCAAACCAACGTAATCTTGCCTCTCTGGCTTTGTCTTCAAACCTTCTACCTGGGCTGACCCTCTAATATACTTATTCCTAATCCTGTCCACCCTCGTTATACCCAGTGTAAATCTTAACATCTTTAACTCTGCCACATCCAGCTCTAACTCCTGCCTTTTTGTCAGTGCCACTGTCTCCAACCCATATAACATAGCTGGTCTCACTACCCTCTTCTAGACCTTCCTTTTCACTCTTACTGGTACTCGTCTGTCACAAATCACTCCTGACACTCTTCTCCACCCACTCCATCCTGCCTGTACTCTTTTCTTCACCTCTCTTCCACACTCACCATTACTCTGAACTATTGATCCCAAGTATTTAAACTCATCCACCTTTGCCACTTCTACTCCTTGCATCCTCACCATTCCTCTATCCTCCCTCTCATTCACACACATATATGAGCTGAAAACTAATTACATGTAATTCAGCCACAACAAGGTGTGCATTTTACGGGTCTATATCACTTTGTCGAATCCCAGATGATCAAACCCTTAGTTGTCAAACACCTTTTAACTGAAACCGCTAATCATCGAATGGAGTTTAATCAAAGTTTTTCCTAGGGCTAACACAGTTGGCCACAATCTGGAATTTTCCCTTTTCCCCACTGTAGTACGATCCTGGAATTGGTATACTTAGTTAGGGGTGCTTGTGGGGGATGAAGCCCCCACCTGGGTAGGTGTTATGGTTTATTATTTTGTTCACAGTTGCAAGGGTGGCCTATCATTGGTTTGCCCTAGGAAAAATTTCACTGAAAACTTGATGATTGGTGGCTTCGGTAAATAGGTGTTCGATCATAAGTGATTTGACAAAGTGATGTAGACCCCTGAAATGGACACCTTGCTGTGGATGAATGAAATCTCATGGTATTGTCATTATGGATTCATGTGCTGTGCTATTTAAACACATTTCATATTATTTTATTTATTTATTTAAAAGTTGTTTACCAACTTTTAAATAAATAAATAAAATAGCTATTTATTTAAAAGTTGTTTACCATACTGCGGTGGTGGTGCTGTGGTAGTTATGTCACCTCACAGTAAGACGTTGTCCTGTTCAATTCTCAGCTAGAGCATCTTCCGTGTGGAGACATGCGTGAATGGGCGTACCTTTGTTGAAGGTTGTGCGTCAGGGCCAGCAACTCGGCACGTAAAAATCTACTGCCAATCATTAGGAGTTCCGCTGTGGCAACCCTTAACCGGGAAAAGCCGAAAGACACAACAACATTTAAAAGTTGTTTACCAGGCTAGTCCGACTGAACAACTGGTGTCCGTTTTCAGCGGAGCCCTGGGGAGAAAAGCCCATAAAGTGACAGAGTAATAAGTAAAAAACATGATAAATATAGTAGTTAACAAGTTTAACAACATTTTAAGATAACATGTTATAGTAAGGTTAACAGTTAAACAAAACAAGGTTGCAGTAGAAGTATATGATCACAGCACATTTGTGAAGTGAGTATAAGCACAGCATATGTACAATTGACTTCATAGTAAGGCCAAACTTAAAAATATTTACACTATGGTCAGTTAGCATAGGTAGAGCACAATGTCAGTAAAACAGCGCTCATCAGAGTCAGTAATTAATAATAGCCTACAGTGAGGGTGAGGGTTCTGGTACGATCAGTGTATAGATATTACATCTGAAAATATTTACTAAGGGAAAAAAAGCACATCAAGGTATATACATCTCTCTCTCTCTCTCTCTCTCTATATATATATATATATATATATAGGTTCATCTATCTAGCATACATAACTCTCTCTCTCTCTCTGTATATATCTCTGTTCATCTATCTTGCTATCTATTTATCTATCTTCAGTTTTTTGCCCATAGTGTTTCTTAAACAATGTATACTAGACTTAACCCAATATTTTATAATCTCCTTTCTTGTGCTTGGAACTCCCCATATAGGCCCTAAATTCAATAGTATGCATTTTTAAAAGTTGTAACATTTTTATTTTTTCACTATACAAATTACATTGTGATTAATCAGGCTTTATTTTACATTTTTTTTGCATTTACACTTTTAACTTTATAATATTTGTTATTAATTGGGCATTAGTTTATCATTTTATGATTTTTAACATTGCTTTCTAAATGAGAAAATATGAATAGGCTGTCAACCCTTTAAACAAACCAGAGTACATTTTGCATTTTCTAGAAAATAGGTTTCACCAGTATCCAACATAATTGCTTAATCAACCTATGGTATATTTTTCACGTGTGGAATGTTTAGGCATGATGGTAACTGTCAAAATCTGAAGTTTCTGAAGCAGGTCTCTTTTTTGTCATAGCAAGTAAAGATGCAGGTCTTTCAGCTTCAGTTGCCACGCAGATCTCTTAGGTGGAAAACATGTAGGAACCTCTGAGCTCTTTAAGGAATCTGCCATCTCCTTTATGAGGTTCACAGTATGGTAGCCTCTTGCTGAATCTTTCTTCTGTGTGTCACCAAGATTTACATGTTTTCAGGCATAATACGGAATGCCTTCTCCTATATCAAAAGGTTTTTAGTCATTTCAACATGGCAAGTTGACATCCTCTCACCCATATATGGACTTAAGTGTTTATTGTCACTGACAGTATATTCTGTTTTTCTTCTATAGCCTGTATTTTTAATATGTTTCAAGTATGAGCTGAAAGCATTCAAAAAGACACATTTTATTTTTAGCAATACAGTCAACATCTGGCATGTTATTAATAGCATGTAAAACTTTACTCGTGAGCAGGGCAGTTAAACACCTCACACATTGCCCCTGGTCAGTTTGGTTTTGATGATACACTGTTTAAAATTCCTAAATCAAACTGCTAGAGTAATCTCCCTCTTTATATTCAGAAAATAATTTAGTACTTATCTTTGTATATAGTGCAGAGTTTTTCCCTATATCACTCATATGGGTTTGTTGAAAGTTCACAACTTCCTGTTCAAGTTACCATGGCGCCCATCCCTTATTAGCTTCACGTTGATCTTTTCACCACTTATCATTCCTTTACCCCTTTCAGTGTCTCAAAACATTTTCAAACCTCTGAGAACAAGAAATCTGGACAAAGCCATAAATAAAAGTGGGACAAAGGCCCGAATGTAGGGACAATTTTTAAATATTGCTCGTATAAAAGTCAATAGAATAACAGGTTTTGCATTAACATGAATTTTATGAAGGGTATAAAGTCTGAAACTCAAATGTCTGTCATTATTTTCTAACTTCAGTCTTTAATGATTTGCAATCAATTTGCCAGAAAACCACAATTTTATGAAAAACGGACCAAAAATATGGACTTTTACTTTGTCTTTCGGCTTTCCCCGGTTAGGGGTCACCACAGCTGAACTCCGGTCCGCTAATGATTGGTAGTTGATTTTTACGTGCCGAGTTACCAGCCCTGACGTACAACCTTCAACAAAGGTACGCCCATTCACGCATGTCTCCAAGCAGAAGACACTCTTACTGTGAGGCGACAACGCTACCGCAGCACCACCACCGCAATGCGAACATTCTGCAAAATCTGTACAGTTGAGAGGTATGGACATTTTATCTCTTATTTGCTTTAAAGAATCTCATCTGCATCTCCAGTTCTAGTCCCTTTGTATTTTAACGTCATGCAGTGACACATTGGGTGGTCCTTTACCTAAAGGATGCTCATGTACAGTCTTTGCCAGGATGTATCGATGCCCAGTAGACTGGGTTTGACTGCATTCAAGGCAGCCATTGGTTCCTCCTTATTCAAACCAATATGCAGATGTCCTTTTTGCTTACATGTCATAACCAGTTTTACTGCTTACATCTTGGACAATTTCTCAGAGTTCATCTTGCTAGTGCACTAACTGCTATAACTAAAAATAAAATAATTGCTGTGTGCTGTATGTTGCTCTGTGTTTATTAATATTATTAATCCTTGTTGACCGGGTTAGTGGCCTCTTTTCATGGGGAGAACCAAGATTGTATTTATACTACTAGGGGAAATTTAACTAGGGCATTGGGAAACATCCTCTGTTCTTTTTGATAGGCACCATGGAATCTTTTGCATCCACCTGAGCTACCACCAACTCAAGCAGATGGGACCTCAGTTTAACATCTCATCCAAAGGACGACACACTCAAGAGTACAGCACCCCTCACCCTACTTATGCTGCACTGCAGTGTCAGTAATCCATCTACCTATTGTGAAAATAAAACTCAGACCCTTCTGCATCACAGGCAAGTGTGCTAACTGTCGCACCACTTGCTTTGTGGCTGTAAGGGTACATATGCTTTTTATTGTCAAAACTGCTTTGCTATAGAAGTCCTTTTTAAAATATTTGCACATCTCTGCAATTTAAATATTTCACAAACAGAAGTGTAGGATTTTAGGCTTGTACTCTGCGGCTCACTGTTATTAAATCACTAAGCTTTTTGGCAAAAACGGGGTCAAAATGTGTATGTTCAGTCTCCTTTCTAAATGCTAACCTTATATAAAATTATATCCGATACTATAACATTTCAGGTATATTCTTCAAATAATGCCAATAATAATGAATAATATAACTAATATAACTAGCTTTCTTTATAAACACTATCTTGTCTTCTTGTAAACTAATATTAAAACTGTAGCATAAAAATTAACTGTGTCCTACTGTTTGATACTGCATACAACTTTTATAAGTTACAGGCCATACAACAAAATGTATATAGGCTAACTAGATTCACAGCCTTAATTTTTCAGTACCCAGGTCTCTCCTCTGCACACACCTGTAGGCCTCATCTCATGAATCAGCTATCTGGGCTCATCTGATACCTGCTCGGTGTTCTCCAACATTCATGCAATATGTAGTCATTTTGTGGAGAAATATTTTTGTGCCTTGTGAATGTTACTGCACCTTTTCCTCAAATGGCTACTTTCATTTAAAGATTTTCATTATGATTACCCTAGGGATCAGTTTTCCATATATCCTTTGCTAAGTAATGTCTATACTTCATTAGGCATTCTGCTGTTATTCAGAATATTCTGTGCATCTCTAGTCTAATCCCCAACTCCAGAATTTGGGCATTACTATATAATGGATTCCTGATATTATGTGTCCAGCTTACTTTTAAATTTATCCCATTGTTTCCCAGAAATCATCAGGAAATCAGAGTTCCTGTGTATCCTGTAAGAGTATACTCCTCTTTACAGGGACTTCCCTATACTAATGAGGTTAGTATACTCACCAGTGTTTTCAAAGTATAATTTCTGAAATCCTAGTACAGATACATATCTAAAATTGAGCAGCAAGGTGGCATCTGTTTGCTGATGTTTTCTGAGCGTGTATGGTGAAGTGGGCAGCATGCAATTTATTGAGCTGAAATTATTAATGACTGTTTGCAAAAAGTTATAAAAAAATATATTTTCATGGTGGCCACGGTGGTGCAGCAGTTAGCGTTGCCACCTCACAGCAAGAGGTTCATTAGTTCAATTCTCGGCTGAGGTGCCTTCTGTGCAGAGTCTGTATGTCCTCCCTGTGGACATGTGGTTTTCCTCCGGGTGCTCCAGTTTCCTCCCACATCCCAAAGACATGCAGTAGGTGGATTGGACACTCCAAATTGGCCCTAGGTGTGAGTGTGTGCATGTGTGTGCCTTCTGTGGAAGGTTGGGCACCAGGCTGGCAACTCAACACCGTAAAACTCCACTGCCAATCATGAGTGGACAGATGATCCACTGTGGCGACCCCTAACCGGGAAAAGCCAAAAGAAGAAGAAGATTAATAATGTAAAATGGCGTGTGATACTGTCACTTCTGACAGTGATGGTATATATAAGTACAGTCTGTGATATAAATGTTTGTTTGGTAAAGCAGTTATACTTACTAGAAATATGTTCATAGCTGCATTAATTTCTTAAAAGCTGTGTAACCTACAAAACAGTTGTATGCTACCTCTTATGTCATATATCACTGGAAACCGCTTGAACAGATTAACAATCCTCCCACTGATAGCTTGGATCTATCTTGCACACTTACAGAAATATAATTATTTGTTTGAACATGACATTGGTAATTTTTAGCATATAAAATACTGTTTTTCTTTGATAAATCTGCAATATAAAGTCAACATCTACAGATTGACCTTTGATGCTAACACCAGTGTTAGTTTTCCCACTGTATCATTTATCTTTACCTAGATTACAGGCCTTTTTTTCACAAAAATCTGAACACAATTGAACCTTAATTCTTTAACTCTGCTATCAGCTTTTTATACCATAAGTAACTCTATCCATCTAATCAAGCTTGCTCTGATCCGAAAATAACACGAAAAATCCTAACCCACTCTTTTGGAAAGCACTGTGGCTAACTGGTTGACATCTCTTCCTTACAACCCAGGGGTCTGAGTTCTATCCTGACCATTTTCTATATGCAATTTGCATATTATTCTGATGTCAGCTTATATGCAGTTTGCATGGTCTTCCCATGTCAGGGAGAGTTTTCACTGGTTTCCTCACAAAAAGTGCAGGTTGATTATTTAATATGAATATATAAAAAGGAGACTGGAATACCTGAGAACAAATAAACAGTTCAGGCACAGTTGCCTCGTAAATATCGAAAAAGCTGATGGAATCAGTATATGGAAACACAATCCAACTGGCAGGCAAATCCTCTTTTTGTAGAATGAAAATACCAAAATGCAAGCATAAAATCCTTTAATATAATAAAACAACGGCAAGTGCTTTCACCTAATAGGCTTCCTCAGGCCGTTTACCAACATATGGTGGATTGTTGATGATTATTTAATATAACTGCACCACAACAGAAAGCAAAACATCCAAAGATAAAAAAAAAAAGGCCAGAAAAAACAGTAAAAATTATTTATTGCACAAAAGTACTAAATTACTTTGGCTCAAAGCCTTCAAGGAGTAAAAACATCACATAATTACACATCTTAAATAGTCCTAAAAACATCTGCCACTAATTGCATAATTAGATAAATTTCCAACTGCAATGTGTATATTAAGTCTAGCAGGGGTCAGGGTTCCATATTTTAGAATAAATATAGCATATTTATACAATAACTTCTTTTTAATGTCTAAATATTTACCATGAGTATTTATTTGCTCCGAAATGGTACCTTTATGTCCTCCTGTATTTTGCATTTATACCAGGAAAGAAATGATCCTGATCGTCTTCTGGAAGGGGAAAGGTGATTGTGGAATTCTCGTATTCATTTATTACGAATTATAATTCAGATAGCAATACTATTAGGTGGATTTTGAATAAAAATTAGGATATTTTAAGGGACAAGTGTGACTTCTGAAAACAGCTTCCTGATAAGCCTCATATTGTTTTTAAGATAGAGAAAACTCTAAAGAAATATTTTGGAGACTAAAAAACCTAGTAGGAGCATTGGCTTGGACAGTGATTAAATGGTGAAATGTGGGCATTGTTCTTGCTGTAAATGGATTCATACTGGACAAGCCTATTACATTAGAGACAAACATACTGCTGTAAAAGGCAAATTTAATTGTAAGATCAAAGGCATAGTTTATGCTGTGATTTCCCATGTTTGCAAGCATTTATATACAGGAAAAACTGAATGGATACTAAGAGAAAGGGTTTACAAACACGAGTATGACATCCATAAAGAAAAAAATACTAATGATTAGCTAGGCATATTTTGAAATTTTCGGATAATCTTTTCCATTTTGTAATAGTGGAGCAAGTCCCGAGTAATCCGAGAGGTAGTCCGTGGCATTTATACTTTGAAAAACGTGAGGTTTACTGGCAACTGTTGTTTCAAGCTGACATTTGGTCAGGTATAAATGATAATACCTCTGTCTCTAGTCTTTTAAAACTAAAATCTTTGCTAAGGTGAAAATCAAATGGAATACTGTTGCCAATGAAGGATCAACAATTGGTGTAACATTTCCCAGTTTGAGGAAAGTGTTGCTGGTTGAAGCAGCAATGATTGGGTCTTGGTCATGTGATGAGGTGATTGAGGATATTTAAATGTTAATAAAGTGAATCAATGTCATCTGAAGAAGTCTTGAAAATATCAGGATGAAAGTGCTTATCATTCTTTATTTATAAAGAAGGGTTTTAAAGCACTGAGTTCTGATTTTAAAGTCTTTGCATTAGACGTTTGGAGCATTGGCATTGTTTAATCATGATGATATTAATGAACTGAATGTAGTCAGAGAGGATGTGATGAAATTAAGAGAGGGGCAGATTAAACCTTTTTTTCTCTAATTGTGTTAACACTAATGATACACATACACAAAATACAGGTATGAAGCCATTGAGGTATTTAATGAGATCCGCGGTGGTGGTGCTGCGGTAGCATTGTCGCCTCACAGTAAGACACTGTCTGGTTCGATTCTCAGCTACAGCTTCATCTGCGTGGAGACATGTGTGAATGGGCGTACCTTCGTTGAAGGTTGTGCATCAGGGCTGGTAACTCGGCACGTAAAAATCAACTACCCATCATTAGCGGACCGGAGTTCCGCTGTGGCGACCCCTAAACGGGAAAAACCGTAAGACACACAAACAAAAAGTAGAGCTAGAGAATCTATGAAAAAATTATTATAGAGAGTTGGGATATGTTAAAAGCTATAACTGGTCATGAAAAATAGTTGCCTGATAAACCCCTATTTACGTATAAGAATTGTGAAAATTTAAATCAGTGGTTATGTTATAAAGACTTCTCCCTGAATAAACAATACCACATTGACTTTAGCACTAAAGGAACTGTACCATGCTATAATTGTTCCTGCTGTTCAAATATTTGCCACTCTAATGGATTTATTCATCCTGTCAATAAAGAGGAGATTTATATTTAATTGTACAGCTATGTGTAATACCCCTTTCGTGGTATATCTGGCGACCTGTAAACTATGTTCAGGATTTTACGTAGGTAAATCAACTAGAAGGCTAGGAGACAGGATAGTAGAACATAGGTCGGATATACATAGGGGTATAGAGACTAAGTCCTTAGCAAAAAATATACAGAAACATGGGACATCACATCAATTTGTATTTAGGGTTATGGAATATTTAAGACCTAATATTAGGTGTGGGGATATTATTAATAAATTAGATGTAAAAGAGTATGAATGGATTGTTCACATGCAAGCTGATATATATCCAGGCCTGAATAAACAAGTAACTTTAAAACCAGTTCTAAAATTAAAACAACAAATAGTTAGATAAAATCTATTTTATACATAGGGACTTAGCCCCTTTTATTTTTATTCTTATCTATAATTTTTATGAGCTTTATTTGTAAGATAAATTATGTATTTATCTTTAATATGAAATTGCTATTTTAATTAGTGTTTCTGTGTGATAGGATAGGCTGTGTCATGTGTTTTAATTTAAGTATTTAAATGGATGAGTGTTTTAAATTGTTTTAAACACTGAAGAAGGACTAGATGTCTGAAAGCTTTGTTTGCTATGTTGAATAAACTTTTTTTGTGGTGTGAAGAGTACTTTGCATTTATTTCTCCTTGCATATCACCATTATTCAGCAATTTACTGAATGTATCCAGTCTTTCCCTGAATACTTTTTAGAAGTATGGTAGTAAATAGTGTGAGTCCCACAACATCAGAAAATATGATGCACAACTGCAAAAGTAAAATAAGTAGCAAACATCACTCTCACATTTTTATTTTTTTCCCTAGATAAGAGCGTCCGTTCATCCCCCCACATGGTGGTTATGGTCCTGCATCCTTGCTAACTATATATAACAGCATCAAAGTTTCTGTACTTCAGAATAGGAGGAGTATTCCAAGGTTTCTGTACCATAGAATAGTTGAAGTACTCCAAAGTTTCTGTACCTCAGAAGAGGAGGAGTACTCCACAGTTTCTGTACTTCAGAATAGGGGGAGCAATCCAAGGTTTCTGTACCCCAGAATAGGTGAAGTACTCCATGGTTTCTGTACCTCAGAAGAGGGGGAGTACTCCATGGTTTTTGTACCTCAGAAGAGGGGGAGTACTCTAAGGTTTCTGTACCTCAGAATAGGGGGGTACTCCAAGGTTTCTGTACCCTAGAATAGGTGAAATACTCCACGGTTTCTGTACCTCAGAAGAAGGGGAGTACTGTAAGGTTTCTGTACCTCAGAATAGGGGGACTACTCCAAGATTTCTGTACCCCAGAATAGGTAAATTGCTCCAAGGTTTCTGTACCTCAGAATAGGGGTAGTACTCCAAGGTTTCTGTACCTTAAAACAGGGGAAATAGTCCAAGGTTTCTATAGCTCAGAATAGAGGAAGTCATGCGATGTTTTGGTACCTCAAAATAGGGGGAGTAGTCCAAGGTTTCTGCACCTCTGAATTAACACATACCCCCACACATTCCCTATAACAGTCCCATAATTATAGGACTCTCAGTTGCAGTCCTCAGAATTACAGTGGGGTCCTTTTTTTATTTCTCTTTAAAATGCCAATGTTTTGCTTTCCCTTAGTTCCTTTAATAGACATACATTAACTTGATATATTACCAGTAACATCTCTATATCTATATCTGCTTCCACCCTCTGCAATAAATAGAAGATATACTTCCTTCCATCCATCCATCTAGCCATCCATTATCCCTCCATTTTTTACAACACATGTTCTGCTAAGCATCACAAAGAGTAGCAAGCTGTTTAGGGTAGGCAGGGAATCCCTATTCCAAGCAACAGTCTCTAGCTACTCCTGTGGGATCTCCAGGTGTTTCCTACCAGGGACCATGTCTAATAACCTTCCATGAGAGGTGTTCAGGAGGATCCTCTCTAAGTGCCTGGGCTACATTAACTGATTCCTCTCATCCTAGAGGAACAGTGTCTGTACTCTGAAATCTTCCCTATTTACTTTACTTCTGACTTTATCATTCTGAGTGAATCCAGCTACCTTGTGAAGGAATCTTTTTCTGTTACTTCTTGCTATGATCTCACCCTATTTAGACATCAACTAAAGCTAATAATCATATATGAGGTTGACTCATTTCTAACTTCTCCATCAGGATCAAAGCCTTGAAGACTGTAACTGCACACATCAGCTGAAAAATCCTTCTACCTTTACTTGTAAACAAGACCCAAGATACTTATCTTTTCCATTTTATGTAACTACACCCCATCAAATGCAGACAGCAGTCCATGTTTTTCCAGGAAAGAACCATGACCTTTAATTTGGGGGAACTGATTTTCATTCTACCTGCTTCATGATCAGCAGTGAACTACTTCAGGACATACTGAATATCACAATCAGCTGAAGGTAAGAGGACATGATAATCTCCAAGCAAGAAAGACACTCAACCCTTGTGCTCCTTCCTGTGTGCATGACCATGTCCTAAGGAAGGAGTTCATTTGCCCTTGTGATCATTAGATCTGTGTTTCCTCAACTTTATACTCCTGGTCAGGTCACCCTTGGCAAATTGGTCTAAAATGATGGGGGTCACACAAACAACAATCCAAAATGTGTCCCATATGATAAGACTTAGTAACTCTTGAGTGTGGTATGAGCAAAACAGTTAAACAACTGTCTGCAATGTTTCTATATGCTTCATATCTTCAGAAATGTTGGAAAAATGAGTACACATGCACATGCACTTTGACTATTAGAACAAAATATGCACGAGTTCAGATCAGATGCTCACTATGGTTCTGGCCATTCTGCAGGGAATCACTGCTGAGACAACTGAACTGAAATGTGTGTTTTGTGTAGTGAGTCAGAAAATAAGAGGTGAGAGAAGGCAATGCTGTGAAACTAATTGTGACGTCTTATGCTGAGCCCATTATCAGTTTTCAAGAGGAAATAAACCATCTGAAAGAGCAAGTAGAAAGACTAATGTGGAGAGATGAAGATATTCAGGACAGATGGGTAAGAGATGATCTACAAATAATTAAACTGACAGGATGTGTGAAAGGAACTAATGCCATTTCATTTTTGGAGACATTATTTTGTGAAATACTTGGCCAATCCTCTATACTCAGTATGATTGTTGTAAGGGTTCAGAGAGTGTTCAGAGCATGTAATAATAATAAAAATGTGATCACACCCATGTGTATTCTGTGTAAATTTTGGTCATGCAAAGCTAACATCTGGACCCTGGAGAAAGCCACACAACAGAAACAGTTTTATTTTAAGCAGAAGAAGCTTAGATGTGTAGAGGATTTTCCTTTGAAACTTCTGGATGACACTTGGAGAGGTAACCTGGTTGGCAGCAGTAGACAGGGATCCAGGTACACATGTCATACTCAATTACTTAAAAATTATGTGACAGGATAGAGACTGGGCTTCCCAAGAGACAGAAGATGTATGCCAGGCTCTTTCAGAGGGGGACAAGTGTGCAAGGACAATGTGTGACTGAAAAGTGTATGCAGTAGATGAATGAACAGCTGACATCAGTGCAGTCTGGAAGGACCAGTCCCACGATGCAGCCAGGGTGGTGGCAGTGCCTGTTCTCATTATTCTTGAGGGGCAAAGTGAGAGAGGTGAAGAGGACATCAGGTTTCAGAAGACCTTATTCAGGACAGATCCCAGTTAAAGGCAGCAGGCAATTACAGAAAGAGGTGGAATGAAATAGTCAGCCAGGCCACCGATGACTTAGTATGTGACAACTCTCAACTCTGAAAAGCAGTGAGAGGTACACATCAGACAGACAAAGGAGATGGCAGAAAAGATGTATCAGAAGCTGCTGGGTAACAATCGAACTGGCCTTAGCAAGAAAATTATTCTGTAAGTAAGAGCTGATGTGTGTTGTAGGGCTTGAATGAAGGTAATACCATTTAAACACTCTTCCTTCTATTTTTATGTTCCGTCTTGCTACCATTTGTATCTGTGCCTGTTCCTTTTAATTATCTAGTATGAGTGGGCTCTGATGAAAGGAGTTGAATGCTAGGCTGTTCCCAAAAAGTAAACATACTGGGCCAGATTCCAAAAGACTTGCTCTCAGTATAAATGACTGTAATACTCTTGACTATGTTACTAACACTGAAAGCAAGTCTTTTTGAATCTTGACCCTGATTAAGTATTTCATATGGCTGTTTCCAAATCTCTGGCTTTCCAACATCGTGAAGGAGACTTAGATGAACAGGGTGCATTCTGGTACTTTAGGACATCAAATACGTATAAATTATTCTTAAATGGACTGATACTCAGTTAGCTCTGTCTTTATTCTGATCACTAGACTTGCAGTTACAGTAATAATTTCCCAAGAGATTCCAACATTTTTCTGTCCTACTGTCATGCCTTAGTTTTCAACTCTCCTTTGTAAAGCGGTAATGTTCTGAACTGTATCTTATCATGTCCTGATTGCTGTTCATTTGCTGCAGCTTTCATTTGGATCCTGCTCTGAAGAATGCCATATTTTATTTATTTATTTTATTTAACGGATAAGTAAACTGTTCTTTTTCAGACCCATGACCCAGACCACAAAGACAAGATTATAACAATACACACATTATATACATTATACAGATTTAATTTTATATGTATGCATATATATATATATATATATATATATATATATATATATATATATGTATGTATATGTATGTATATATATATATATGTATATATATATATATATATATATATCTACACACACACACACACACACACACACACACACACACACACACACACACACACACACACACACACACATACATATATTACATACTTTAGACCAAAGCTGTCAAATGTCTACATTTGATTGACAGAAACTGATGTTCGATGTGTGAAATTGACAGTCAGTAGGGTAATATATCTGTATCCTGAGGATTGTCCAATCTCAGAGTTAGTATATATAATTAGCAGATGGTATGGAGGGTGCATGGGGGCTTGCCCTGCTGGAAAAACACTTGCTTTTGGTTTTGGCTGCTCTAAAGTTAATCCTCAGAGCATGCATAATACCTGTTGGCATTCCATTTTTTGACATTTTATATTTGTGACAAGATGTAGATAATTTGTCCCTTTGTTCTAGAGTACTATAACATTGTCTCTCTCTCTCTCTCTCTCTCTCTCTATATATATATATATATATATATATATATATATACGGATCTACTTCATATGTTCGACACTTCAAAATGCTGACTTTCCTATGGTCGAGACCATATGATCGACATTTGAAATGTCGGACATATGAAATACAAAAGTAAAAAACAAAAAACACTTACCTAAACACTACTAGCAGGGGGGCAAGCCCCCTTGCACCCCCCCATGGGGGTCCATGCCCCCCATACACCCCCCATAACTTAAATATACCAAGTATATTTGCAATAATGGGACCAGACGGTGTCCGGGCTGTGTCCTACATGAACTCCAAGAAGAGCTAAACCCAAACATAAAATTACTGTTCAATCTCAGCCTTACTACAGGATATGTACCCAAAGAGTGGCGTACAGCAACAGTGGTCCCTCTCCACAAAGGTGGTGCCTCAACGGATCCTGGAAACTATAGCCCCATAAGCCTGACTAGCTTGGTCTGCAAAGCTATGGAAAGGATCATCATGGACCTTATAAATAAAGATATTGGGGACCTACAGACACTGGATCCTACCCAGTTCAGCTTTGTTAAGGGCAGATCCTGCCTCTTAAACATGGTCGATTTCTTTGAAACAGTCACCAAGGCCATTGACGAGGGGAAGGTGGTCCACACAGCCTACCTGGACCTCGCAAAAGCCTTCGATACAATACCCCACTCGGGCATTATAGATAAGCTCACCAGCTTAAATATAAACCCCTATGTCACTAGATGGGTTGCGAACTGGCTCAAGGACAGAACCCACATGGTTAGAATTGCTGGAGCCATGTCAGACTCCAAACCAGTTACAAGTGGCGTCCTACAAGGCTCAGTCCTGGGACCTCTCTTGTTCGGTATATATTTCTCGGAGGTACAGGCCAACATGGAAGGACTGTGGCTGACCAAGTTCGCAGATGACTGCAAACTGGGCACCATAATCGACTCTCCAGCCGCCACAAGCATCCTCCAAAAGGGCCTCATAGAAACAGACAACTGGTGCCAGAGCCATGGCCTCAAGCTAAACGCCAAAAAGTGTACAGTCATCCCTTCTGGCAAAAACAAAGTGCCCACAAATTACCACATAGGTGGTAATCCATTAAGTACAGAAGAAGTAATTAGGGACCTGGGGAACCAAGTTGATAGCAATCTCTCATTTGACAACCACGTGGCCAAAGTGGTTAGAAAAACATTTTATATAGCCCACCTAATCATGATGGGATTCACATCTAGATCAGGGGAGGTCATCGTGCCTCTTTACTCATCCCTCATCAGGCCCATAATTGAGTACAATGCCCCTTTCCAGATGTACCTTACCAGACACCTGCAGCAACTGGAAAGACCCCAAAAGTACCTCACCAAGAGGATCAAAGGGCTCAAACAGATGCCATATGCTGCCCGGTTAAAAAACTCCAGCTCTACTCAGTGGCATACCACCTGCTCAGAGGCGATCTGTGCCTGACGTATAAAGCCATGTCCAACCCGGAATTAATGGACATGTTGCACCTCAGAAAATCCAAATCCCATCGAGCTACGTGCTCGAGAGACTTGAACCTCAGCACTGAAATAAAT
Organism: Protopterus annectens; assembly: GCF_019279795.1. NCBI lineage: Eukaryota > Metazoa > Chordata > Ceratodontiformes > Protopteridae > Protopterus > Protopterus annectens. Next base: position 344,046,513 of record NC_056745.1, on the reverse strand, counting down.
AGGACATGCTGGAGGGACAGATTCATAACCCAGAGGCTCCCTTCACTCTGGAATAAAATCCCAGTCCAGGCTAGGCAGAGTCCCTCATTGACTCTCTTCAAGAGGAATCTTGATGAGTGGATGGGAGATCGTAGGTTTACCCCGGTTATCACTTCTGTGTCACTGTTAGACAGAGGCACAGTATACTAACCTCGAAAAAGTCCATAGCAAAATTAATTTAAAATGGGTGGCAAAAGCCAAACACACTCTGGCTAGGCTTATAAATGCCTTAGGGCAGATAGCCTAGTATGAACCTATGAACCTATGAACCTAAGTCCGAGAACTCAACTACAGTGCAAGAATGGAAATCTTTCCAGTCAGCACTGTATGGAGATTTATTTATTTATTTATTATTGTTTGTTAACTGGGTTAGTCCAGCTGGGCTTGTGGCCCGTTTTAAGTGGAGACCCAAGGAGAAAAGCTCTGGTACGTATTATAAAATACAGAGATTTGCAACATTAGATAAATTTATAAAGTAGAAAAATTTTTAACATTAAAAAATATAAAGTACAGAAATGTGTAAACTTACAAAAAGGCAGAATACAGAAGAATTTCATAATACTAATAGATACTGTGAGTTGCTGGTTCCGCATTGTCAGCATTTCAAATGTCGATCATATGGTCTTGGCCATATAAAATTCGGCATTTTGAAGTGTTGGCGGTGTGAAGGGGCCCCATATACATACACATACACACACACACACACACACACACACACACATATATATATATATATATATATATATATATATATATATATATATATATATAGATATATAGATATATATATATATAGATATATATATATATATATAT